>NC_043706.1:47236324-47333078 GCF_006229205.1 Suricata suricatta
CATGATACCCTTGACAAGCTTGCAGCAACACAGAAAGAACAATAGTATTCTGTCGTTCACCACAGCTGTTTCTTGATCAAATCAATTTGGCAAATATTCATTTTTTAAGTATGTATTTTGGGTCTTAGGAATATTTGGAAAGGTTGGAAGTATTAGTTCAGAAAATCAATGTTGTTGACTAAAAGCAAACTCCTTAGCTAGATTTGCAAATGATGTTCTCTATTTGCAAATGATGATCACTAATGTAGTAGCTATGACTCTTCTGCTTTTATTGATGTCATATGGAGTTACATGCATGAATAACCTGGAAATAATACAAAATTTATATAACATATGAAAGACCCTAAGAAGCAGGTGTTTTGGTAATATTATACAATTGAAAGTCTGTCTTGGCTCCTATGTTATGGGTATGCATGTGTTTGAGAAAGAAGGAAGGGAAGGAGGAAGAGAGAGAGGAGAAGGGAAGGAGAAAGAAAATTATTGCAAATAAAAAACATATCTAGGGGCTTGTAGGTGGCTTAGTTGGTTGAGTGTCCAACTTTGGCTCAGGTCATGATCTCACAGTTCATGGGTTTGAGCACCATTTTGGACTCTGAGCTGATAGCTTGGAGCCTGCAGCCTGCTTCAGATTCTATGTCTTCGTCTCTCTCTCTGTCCCTTCCCTGCTCATGCTCTCTGTCTCAAACATAAATAAACATTTAAAAATTTTAAAAAGAAACCCAACAGATCTACATTTCCACAGTTCCTGAACCTATCCAGTTACTTTCACATATACAATTTCCTTTTATCCTTAAAAATAATATGTAAATTAGCAAACACATATATTGTTATCCTTAGAAGTAGATGGGAAAGTTAAAAAGTCATGGATTTGGGAGTTATATAGATCTTGCTTTGAATCCAGACTATCAGTAATTTGGGACTTTTGATAATTTATTTAAGCTTCTTGGATTTTACATTTTTCATTTGTAAAATGTGGAATACAAACCCCTACCATATAGGATTATAGTGAGAATAAAATGAGATAAAGCAAAGCGTCAGATAATACAGCAGGTGGTCAATAAATGCTGGTTCTCTTACTTATCCAGCGTCACTCAGCTGGGGCGGAACTGATTATACTTTAGGACTCTGCTGCTTTAAGCACGGAAGCAGAGAGATGTTAAACTAAGAAAAATCATTCATTCATAGACCGTAGAATATTCAAACTGGAAAAGATATTTCCCAGCTCCCAGTTAAGACTTGCCATTTTGACAGAAGTGTGTACAAGATGTAGTCAATGCATTCATATATATTTTACATAGCTTTACCCATACTCCTGGGTAGCTACTGATTACCTCTCCACCCTCAACATTTATGTTTTATTCTTAATTCTTTTTGAAAGCTCTCATTGGGCAGGGAGGTATTCACCAGAAGTTTCTTTTGAGTGCTGAAGCCTCAGAACAGGTCACTTCTCCCTGGTATCAGAGCACGTCCGTTCATGTAAGGGATTGCTTCAAGCTGACACGGAGAGGCAGTACTAAGAAGAATTTTATTTTAAAATTCTTTTTTATCATTTATATTGAAAGATGAAAGGTATTTTTAAAAAAAGAAACAAAGAAAACAACTCAAATAAACACTGAACCAGAAACCGCAATACTTTTATTTTCCCAGAGGTTGTTTTCTGTACAGGGAAGTGCTTCGTGGAACCATAAGCACCTTTTGTGGTGTGATTCAGCAAAGAGCTGTAGCCTCGACTCTTTACCACGAATCCCCAGTGCTCTTTCCAGAGACGTCAGGCCGCATATCTGACTATATGTGTGAAAGTTATTAAAGTTGTCCAGGAACTGAGAAATGGTGTACACTTACCCAGTTCTGGAAGCACAGGGAAGTCCGTATTCTCTGACACAAAGTTTTCTCACCACCCTCTCAGGCAAAAGATCCCCCAAAAATTTGACCATGGCCCACTTACTCCACTTGCCAGTGTGGAATAGATTGGAGGAGCACATTTTTAAAAAAGAAATGCTACTTAGCAATTATCCAGCAACAAAATGATAAATTTTTAAAGTTTATTTATTTATTTTGAGAGAGAGAGAGGGCATGAGCAGGGCAAGAGCAGAGAGAGAGAAAGGGAGAGAATCCCAAGAAAGCCCCACATTGTCCGTGTGGAGCCCCAAAAGGGGCTTGAGCTCACAAAACCATGAGATCATGACCTGAACTGAAGTCAAGATGCTCACCTAGCTGAACCACCCAAAATGATAAATTATGAGGTAAAATAGGCTGAAAATGATAAAAGGTAAAACTTTAACAGGAAGTCTGTGATCTTTTTCATCATAATCACAGCTACAATTGAACAGTATGTCTGTTCAAGATTTCATTGATGATATGCTGGTAACACACTGTTCTTCCAAAGTTGGTGTCCTTGTCAGGAATAAAAAAGTCATGCAAATAGCTAAGCAATAATTGGTAGTCAGATGTTTTAGCAGAAGGCTGCATGGAGTACTTAATAAACCCTAGTCATGTGTTAATTCAAGTTTTTGAAGAGCAAATTTTAACATAATAGCCTACTTAATAGGTTACTAATAGCTACTAGCCCTGCACTGTTAGTAAAAATTAAAACCTATGGAATTGAACTGTCAGCAAGAATTATTAAAGAATTCTGGCTTTAAAAATCAGAGAACTTATCAGGAAAACCTTAACAGTCCTCTAGTGGGCCTCAGATCACACTCAATAATATTAACCATAATAATATTAACATTGAATATGTGCATTAGCATGATTTGTATAATAATATGAGAGGAGAAGGTAGGATAAAATAGGGAGAGGGAAAGATTATGACCTTGAGGTCCCTGAGTGGGGAAAAACACCTATTTTTGAACAATGCTGGGAGTGCTGGGAACAGCAAACCCCCTCAGGCTTAAGGTTCCTCTTAATGTAACAGACCCCATTCTCAGGGTCTCCCTCAAGAACTTGACCAATGACCTAAGTATGGCCATAGACTACCCCTCATACAATGGAAAGAAGCCAATTAGGAATGGACAACCCAGCACCTAGAACTGTCAAGCCAATAAAGGTAGAACTGGAGAAGGAACAAGGGGGAAGGGATGAGGGAATTTGAGATTTCCTACTATTCTACCTTTCTAATCTTACACCCTAATAAACTTTTGCCTGCTGCTCATTTTGTGTCCACCTCTTCATTCTTTGAAGGGGCAAGACAACGAATCCTGGGTATTGTGGTAAAAAAAAATTCTGCAACAATAAGATGTTTCATGTGTCTATCTTTAAGTACAGTATGTGCACATTTCAAGATTACAGACCTAACTACAGCAGAAAAAAGCAACAGACTGTCTACTTAGCATCTGATTTGTACTTTTTTTGCTAAAGCCAATCATTTGTTTAATTCAACATAGATGTTTTCTTCATAAATACACAATCCAGTTGGGGAAAAAACAGTCTTTAAAACTGCTACATCTTAAAAACAATACAGAACATCCAGGAATTAGTATAAAACAAGCCATAGACATTTGGGAAGAAGTGATATGATGCAGAGGTAAGTTGATATCCTTGGGAAAAAAGTTTAGAAAACTATCATAGGAACTTTAGGAAACACTCAAAAGAAAGGAGACATTGGAAAATCAGGGAATTGTAGGGTCAGAGGAAAGACAAAACAGTGAGGATTTTCCTCATGCTCCCAAGAAGCTAAAAGCAAGGAAAAAAGCCCCTTCTGAGGTTAAATGGTAAGGAGTAGGAATTCAGAGTGAGGAACAGGGAGGGCAGAGTCCAGATTGCTGGAGGTTAAGGATAGAAGCAAGGGTCAGACTACAGACATCACTCGTTAGAAAAGCTCAGGAGTGTAGTAGATGAGATAAGAGAAAGAATGGCATTTTTTCTTTAAATTTTGCTTTTAACATCTTATTTTTTAAGAGACAGAGTGTGAACAGGGGAGAAGCAGAAAGAGTGGGAAACACAGAATTCAAAGCAGGCTCCAGGCCCTGAGCTGTCTGCACAGAGCCTGATGTTGGGCTCAAACTCATGAACCTTGAGATTATGACCTGACCTGAACTGAAGTCTGATGCTTAACTGGCTGAGCCACCTGGGTGCCCCAAGAATGATACATTTTATTAAGCTTTATGGATGATGTCCCCCTGTAGTGAACTTAACTCTCTCTAAATCTGTTTGCAGTTAATGAAACAATACTTTATTATTTTAGAAAAGCATTTCTAAGCTTGCCCAATCATAGGATTCACTAGGCATGTATTTTAACATGTAGATTCCCAGGCTACCCCTCAATGGCATGAATTGGGATCACCAGTGACAGGCCCTGGAAATGGCTATTTTTATGAGGGAAGACCAGGTAATTCCCATGACTGAGTAGGTTTGGGAAATACTGCAGTAACACATGAAGTGATATCAAAAGGTTGTATTTTCTGCTAATTAATAATTTATTTTTCTTATCCAAGAATATGTATCCTTGTGGGCATGATTGGGCCTTATGTGTCTTTTGTATTCCATCGGACAATTATAATGTCATGTTAAAATAATGGTATGTAATCAAAGCATGTTCGTTAGTTAAGTTTCATCTCTTAGAAGCCTGTATTATTTGTCATATTAGTGCATCCATAATGGAAGTTTTTGAGCACATCTCTATCACTGATTCCTTATAAATCCAGTGTCATAAGAGCTATGTTGCTTTTTGAAGGCTTTACACATCCTATGTGAGAATCTTCATATGCGTTATGTGGAGGGACTATGAGAGTGAACTAGAAGAAGAACCCTCTCAAAGTCCTGGGCTGAATCTATTTTTGCCAGTGAGTTAGTCTCTGAATCTACTTCTGGGAGGAAAAAAAAAAAGCCAAATTGTGAAATGTGTTCAGGTGCACTGACTATACAGACCAAATACCTTAGACAACTATTTAGTCATGCACAGTCCTCCTAAAGTGTTGGTGTGTGTTTGTTCAGGTAAAGGAGGGTATTAGTGGAGCAGCACATTCTACCCTGCAGGAAATTTACACTGTGACCCCTTTAGTTTTCATTCACTTAGCACGTATTTATTGAGAAACTATTATGTTCCAGGCATGTTCCTAGGTATAAGAGATACACCAGGGAATAAAAGAGACAGAGTGCTTGTTTTCATAGAAGCCACACTCCAGTTGGAGAGGTAGACAGCAAAGAATTAACCAAATTAGTATGCTACAGTGCACTGGGAACAAAAACAGGGTCTAGGGAAGAGTGAACATGGAGGGTTCTTATAGATGGCTCTGTCAGGGAAGTCCTCTGTAAGCACATACCTGAATGAGTGCAGCTATGAGGAGCCCTGGGGAAAGAACAATCTAACAGAATGGATAGAAGTACAAACATTTCAGGTTGGGAGGAGTGAGTGATGTGAAAAATAATAGATAACATTTATATTTCAGGTGCAATTTGAAGAATTTTATAGATGTTAGCTTATTTAAAAATTTTTAAATGTTTTTTATTTATTTTTGTGAGACAGAGAAAGATAGCATGAGCAGGGGAGGGTCAGAGAGAGAGGGAGACACCGAATCCGAAGCAGGCTCCAGGCTCTGAGCTGTCAGCACAAAGCCCAATGTGAGGCTCAAACTCAAGAACCATGAGATCATGACCTGAGCCGAAGTCAGACGCTTAACTGACTGAGCCACCCAGGTGCCCAATGTTAGCTTATTTAATACTTGCAACAATTTTATGAGTGTGTGCTACTGTTATCCTGATGAGGTGACAGGAAGTTCATTTACTTGGTTAAGGTTACATGGCTAAGTTTATGCAGACAGAAAATGTTACAATTAGGATTTGAACCCACAGCTGCATCCCTATCTATTCTACTGACCTTCAAATAGATTTATTGTATTTGTCCTCTCTTTCTCATCTTACCCTTGCTAATAGAAAGGAAATAGATATAACATATGTCCAGGAATAAGACATCTAGATATTATTTACAAAATCTCATCCTATTCACCAATCCTTACTCTTACTGGTAAAGATTGGAAAGATCAAGGAAATTGGATTTTTGTGGTGTGTCTCAAGGTCAAGTTCCAGGCTATGGAAATGTTATTTTCTTTCATTTTCCTTATGCATTGTCCCACTTATTTTCTATATGCCTATTGATCTGGAGTAGCCTGAGAGACACGTAGCTTCAGCACGTTATTTCTGAGAGAGGATTATTATGGTCAGCTGGGCATGTGAGCTTTACCTACAGCCGTTCTTCTGATCCCTTTTGGAGATGATTCATGCTCCTTGTTAGTTGAGTCCTGTCACTGCAGATCTGCAGGTGATTGCATTAAGAGAAGTATCTACAGATGTAGCTGCAAGAAGCCTCTTATCCCAAACGTTCTCACAGTTTATATTTTCAGGAAGAAAACAGAATTTACAGAGCCAGGGAGGAACTTCCTATCAACTCAAATGTTTATAAAAAATCTCAAGTATATTACGCTCTTCTCTGCAGATAACTAGAATCTGCTCTCTGGAATGAAAATACAGGAATAATGGAGGGCTAGGCATTAGATGGCAATGGTTGAAGAAGGAGAGAGGTGATGAAAAAGATCATCAAGAGATGACACATCATACCAAGAAGAGAGAGGGAAGAATTTAAAAGTGAAGGGTCCAAAAGGTCTGAGAATAGAAAACATAATAAAGGAGGAACATTTCTTTTTTCCCTAGTACTGTGTAGTGATAAAAGAAATGGAGTGGGAATTGGGAGATTTGGCTTCTGGTCCTAATATAGCTAGGACCATGGACAAGCTACCTTATCCCTCTGTGCCTTAGTTTTTTCCATCTACAAAATGGCAGTAGTAACAGTATCTACCTCAGAGAGTTGTTGTAAGGATTAACCATAGAGTATGACAAAAAGTAAACATTAAATAAATATCTATCATTATTATCATTACTAACTTCATAAAGCCTCATGTTTTCATATTGAGAATCAACTTCTAATTATAAATACGTGTTCTTGCACAATTCATATTCTAAAGAGTTCCATCTAAAGAACCCACTCTTTCCTCCCTGTTCCTAGCAACTGGTTAAAAAAAAGATGAGTTTTCACTGCCTATAAAATAAAGTCCAAACTTTTTAAACACGAATTAAAAAGACTTCAGAATCAAGGACTACCTGAAATTTCCAACTTTATTTTCAATCACCACTGTTCACACAGCCTGCACATCAGGTAGTTGAGGCTACAAACGATGTATCATATGTGCTATGGGACGTATAACAGTTTAACTTCATTCTACTGTCCCTCCTGCCTTCTCCTCAACTCAGCATCTCAAAATATTTTCTATCCATCATTCAAGGCTCAATGCAAATGGTAGCTCTTTGGGGGAAAACATTTTTGTTTCTCCCACATGGATATAATCTCTTCCCTTTTTAAAGCTTATATCTCTTTCATGAAAACAGTTTTCTACCTAACATTATAGTCAACTTCATGTTATGACCTTACACAGAAGGTCTTTGAAACCACACAAGTTCAGTGGACTCCTTGACCCACAGAATACATTGGAGGTGATCCATGATCCTGTGCCAGTTTTGGACTTAAGAAACTGGTACCTTCTTATTTTTTGAATACTTGCTCTGGAGAAGCCAACCACCATATTAGAAGTCCTGTTCTGTGGCCACTATGTTGAGGAGGAAATATAGGCACTCCTGTAGACAGCCCTAGCTATAGGCCTTGCCTTACAGCTATCTCTTCCAAGACTCCGATATGTGGACGCTCCAGCCCAACCACCAACTGAAGACCACTGAGTGACCTCAGAACATTAAGTCACCTAGCTGAAACCTATCTGAATTCCTGACCCAAAAAATTGTGAAACATAGGAAAATTGTTTTTGTTTTAAGGCACTATATTTTGGGGTAGTTTCTTATGCAGTCTTCATAACTATACTACTTTTCTCCACTTTTCTTCTGGGCTATGAAATCTTTAATGTCAACAAATTCTCTCATATCCCCTTTTATATTTCTACAGCAACCACCACTAGCCCAGGCACTCATACAGGGTGGGATTCTTTTCCAGAAGTGTTCCCAGATTCTCAAGTGTGTTTTTCTAAGTCAGGGGTAGTCAACCATGGCTGTACATTAAAAATAAAAAGATTTTAAAATCCTGGAGTAGGAGCCAGGCACATGTGACATACAGTTACAGTTATTCCTTTTGTAGGGGAATAAAACTTTTTCCTACCTTTCTAGGTTCTTTTGCTGGAGTAATAATTAAATTAATGTAAGATAGATTAATGACCAAAACATGGAAAGAGCCTAAATGTCCATCACCTGATGTGTGGATCAAGAAGATGTGGTATATATACACAATGGAGTACTACATGGCAATGAGAAAGAATGACATATGGCCATTTGTAGGAAAGTGGATGGACCTTGAGGGTGTCATGCTAAGCGAAATAAGTCAGGCAGAGAAGGACAGATACCATATGTTTGCACTCATAGGTCTAACAGGAGAACAGGAGAAACCTAATGGAGGACCATGGGGAGGGGAAGGGGAAAGAGAGTTGGAAAGAGAGAGGGATGCCACTTGAGAGACTGCTGAATACTGAAAATGAACTGAGGGCTGAAGGGGAAAGGGGAGGGGGGAAAAGAGGTGGTGGTGATGGAGGAGGGCACTTGTGGGGAAGAGCACTGGGTGTTGTATGGAAACCAACTTGACAATAAACTATTTAAAAATTAAAAAAAAAATAGACCTATAAATACAGAGAACAAAATGACGGTTGCCAGAGGGCAGGGTGAGGGGTGGATTAGAAAAATAGGTGAAAGGGAGTGGGAGATACAGGCCTCCAGTTATGGAATGAATAAATCATGAGGATAAAAGGTACAGCATAGGGAGTATAGCCCATGTTATTGTACTAGTATTGTATGGTGAAAGATGGTAGCTGTGGTGAGAATAGCAATAACGTGTACACACGTGTCTCATCACTATGTTGTACACCTGAAGCAAATGTAATATTATGTGTTGACTATACTCCTAATAAAAGTAAAAACTGGCAAAAAATATAGATTAATGAGAGAAAAATTAAGTTTCACTTTTACAGGAGCCCTTTAAAGACACAGAGGCTCAAAAGCAGTTGAGGTTTATATTTCATCCTTAGCTAAAGAGAAGGGGATAAGGGTCTGGGCTCCAAAGGGAAAAAAGACAATTCACAGGAAGATGGGAAGAGCAAATGTTTGGTAAACAAGTGTTTTCCATGCCATGCAGAGAAGTCTTTATTATGTGAAAAAAAAGTTATCTTTAATAATAGCTCTCTTAATAGTATAGGTTCCCTGTCTAAAATCTTGAAGACATTTAAGCTCTTCTTGAGTTTGTTGGGCCTTAATTGTCTTCAGTTTAAAATAATCCACCTGCCCAAATGGCACATTCTGGGGTGGGCTATCCTGAACCCCATTTGGTTCCCTCCTGTGAATCTTTCCTGGAAGTTTCACATATTAAAAGCTGAGCTGGTAGGTTCTTCCATAATTTCTTGAATTAATCTTTTAGTCTAGGTCTGTTCAACTAAATAGTTGTGCTCCCAGCTAGGCCCCCAAAGTTAGGCTTATATTTTGTAAGAAATCAGGTATTCACTAAGGCGTTTCTATGGAATGATTAATGATTGGAGCGAATTACAAATCAGTTTCTGAATTCTGTGGGTAGCCAATTGAGAAGATTTCTAGATGTAAGCACCAAGCATCTTCAGAAGGAGTGAAGGCAGGCAGGGGAAATCTGAGAGAATTTCCTGTTTTGCAATTTGATGATCTTTCTGAGTAGCCCACACACTACAGCCATGGAGGTTATCTACATGAGCTGTTGTGGTGACTTCTCTGAAGTTTATATCAAATTGTCCAACTTTAGCTTGCATGGCTTTTGGAAAGGGCAGTTTTAGTTTTCAATCATTCCAGGTCAGAAGGGAGAGACAGATATTAGAAATGTTAGTTTGCAGAGTTGAACCAAATATTGGAGGGAACTAGGAGAATTCAGTATCTAATAGTTTACAGGTAGGAAACAAAGCCACAAAGGCAATTAGCAGAACTAGAATCTAATCTTGACGAATGTGTATTATAGTTTCTACTGAAACATAATTTACTCTTTACAGTCACCCTCATTTCTATCAAAGGTAACTGTAGTAAGACTAATTTGTTGGCAAATTAAATCTAGTTTCAATAAACCTGGCTTGATTATTTACCCAAGTGCAGCTGGAATAGCAATTGACTATATAGAATTTTTAAATCTGCTGGAACTTTTTATAGGGAATCTCAGATTGGACTTTTAAAAGCCTTTCAAAGCTAAGAAGCCAAGCCAAACACTTGCCATTAGGCTTCATCTGCAATACCTATAGACTTGGGTTAATCCTTTCTTCTCAAGGTCCCCCAAATATCTGGTGGTCCCTGTACCTGCCAGGAAGTGACCTTCCTTACTTACCTTGTGAGGCTGCTGGAAACCCTAAGCAAGATAACTAGGCTGATTTTCCCCAGGAGCTTTACTGTTGCATAAAGTCAGCCTTAGTTCCTTAAAGCTTTCAGGTTATCTCTGAATCTAAGCATGTCTCCCCCCAATCATGACATTCCAGTCAAAGCTTTGGTAATATAGCCAATGCTTCTATTCGTGTCCTGTTACAAAGAAACAGATTTTTATCCATCATTTGCAAGTAACTATATTGCCACAAAATAAGAATCTTCACCAAGAGTTTCTGAATTCTGGGGGTATCAGATAGTAAAAAAAAGAAGATAAATGTTTCACTTTTGTTCACAAAGGTATATCTTGCCAAATTTCTCTAAGTCATAGGTAGCTTAAGAGAAAAAGGAATAAAGGGTTTCTTAATCTGGAAAAAAACCCAAAACATTAAAAAAAACAGTATTTTTTAAAAAGTCATAAAAATTATAATTATCCTCAGTTCATTCAATGTTTGTTCTGCTTTAATCCAATTTTTCCTCTAGCTTTTAAAATTCCTACCCAGTTCAGTTTTTTTAATCTAAAAGTTATCAGAGACCTGTACTCTAGAATACTTTTCATGATCTTCTTGAAGATGAAGTTATTTTGTAAGTCCTTTTACAAAAGTGTCAGAGTGAATCAATAACTGTGTGTAAATGGAAAAAGACTTAAAAATCGCCATGATTAAAGATCTGATGAGAGTCTATTGCAATGCAATTGACAACAAAGTTTTCTTATTTCTGTAACATATAACATTTCAAGATAACTGGAATTAGGACTGACAGCATTATTATCAGGACATATTACATTTCAAGGAGCTTCACAGAACACTTTATAACATATATCTATACAATACAACATGAAGAAGGCTTAATATTACTTCTTATTTGACAGCCTTTCCCTTGCAATGAAACATGTCAAATAAGCACAATTAGTTTAATACTCCCATTTTATAAAGAGACAGAAAAAAATCTTTGACTTATTACAGGGACTCTTTGGAAAGTCCCAAAGTTAATTTAAGGTCAAAAAGACTAGAATTTGATTTTTGAGAAGTTTGTAAAAATATCAATAAGATTTTAGAATATTCAAATAGTATTATAGGTCACTGTGGGACAATACTTATTCCTTTAGTCATAGTGACAATTAAAGACTTTGTGACAATACAAAAAGTTAAATACTTGTAAACACACACATGCCTGCATGCACACACATGCACACACACACACACACACACACACACACACACACACCCCTTAGGTCTCTTAATAGAGAAGACTCAGCTTTTTAAAGTAATCAAAACCTGATAAAAATAAAGGAAATTATTTTGACAGGACACAAAATCTTTGCTACTTTAAAATGTAAAAAAAAATATTTTATAATCTTTTATGAAAAGCAGACCAATAGTTTAAGAAAATGTTTTCCTTTTAACAGAGAGTGTAAGGACGCAGGTCTAATTCAAGTTTCCCCTCTGACCTTGGAGGCCTAGGTGTCGGCTTCTCAGAATCATTAGACAATAGAAGGGCACACATTGCCCAAGGAAGGAGGGACCACCCTTGTAACACCCAATCAGGAAAGGCCAGCTAACACCCTTAACATTTCTAAGGGCAGGCCTACAGATAGAAGCTATAAGATAATCACCTATTGCTTAAGACTAGTCACGCCCTACATGAGGGTCCTGGGCCCACTCTGTGATTGGTCAATACTCTAAATGTTGTGATTGGCTCCCACCAAAAGTATCAATGAATTGTTAAACCTGCTGTCAATAATATCATATAATAATGATTGGACCCCTGTACCTGTGTCACAATTTCCTGTTACTCCCCCTTCCCAAAACTCATAAAAGCCCTGCCCCACCTTGTTCTGGGCTCTCCACATGGATCCACTGCATTGGTGAAGTTTGAGAGCCTGAGCTTAGGCTCAACCAGCCTAAGCCTGTAATAATAAAGCCCTTTGCTCTTGCCTGCATGACTCGGTCTCCCTGGCAGTTTCTGGTTTTTGGGGACGATATTGGAAACTTGGGTATAATAAGAAAACAACAAATTCTAATTTTTCATCAGTTTATTTTTGATATTAAAACTCATTAAATTTAATAAATTTATTCTAATCTTAGCCATCATGACTACACATTAAAATGCCTTTCCAGTGAATCTTTTCCCACAAACTTTTTTTTTAATTTTTTTAATGTTTTATTTATTTTTGATACAGAGAGACAGAGCATGAGAGGGGGAGGGGCAGAGAGAGAAGGAGACACAGAACCGGAAGCAGGCTCCAGGCTCTGAGCTAGCTTTCTGCACAGAGCCCGACGCGGGGCTCGAACCCACAAACATGAGATCTGACCTGAGCCGAAGCCGGAGACTTAACCGACTGAGCCACCCAGGCGCCCCTCCCACAAACTTTCTACAACTTTCTATTTCATGTTCTGATTTTGTCTTATGCTTTCCCTCTTTCCCATTTTGAAATAATTAGCCTCCTTTAGGACAGAATTACTTTCTTGCCCCTAACAAAAATACATTTCCATTCCTTGTACCTTCTTATACTCAAAACACACATCCTGCTTTCCTTGCCTTTAAAGATGTTTTCCTAGAATTTTAACCCTTAAAAATCTTAAATTTTAGTAAAAAAAAAAGTAAACAATTATAAGCTGTCTTTAATATTAGGATTCTATGACCTGGCAAATTTATAATTTTTTTTCAATTTCTAGAAACCTATGTTTTTTCATAGTTAATTTTTCAGTATGGTACAGGACATGTTTACTAATGGACCAAATATCTTTAGTTCCTCTGTAAAAGGAACCCTGTGTTTAATAATTAATATATTAGTATTTTATCTTACTTGGAAATAACCTAGACATTTAATGACTTCCCATCATTTATTTTCACCTAGCAAAACTATAAGGGTGGAAGTTATCAAAGAGATTTGGGAAACTATGTTTTTAGTAGACATACTATAAAACAGTCATCACTGAAAAATTCACCAAAAAATTATGATCCCACTTATGTGTATTTAATTTACTTAGTTTTAATAATATTAGATTACTCATGAAAGTTTCATAAGAAATGAAAGCAGTTAGCTCGACATCATCTTAAGTTATTTTTCTTGCTGACACATTTTGCAAGAGAGATAACATGAGCTTATTTGACTTTCAATAAACTTTGGTAAAATAAAATTGTTATACTTAATGCGGATAACTCTAAAACATATGCCTGTATTAATTAAGCCAACAAACTTAAACTAGCTTTTTAAAAATTTTTTTAATGTTTTTATTTATTTTTGAGAGAGAGAGAGAGACAGTGTGAGTGGGCAGGTCAGAGAGAGAAGGAGTCACAGGATATGAATACAGGCTCCAGGCTCTGAGCTAGCTGTCAGCACAGAGCCCGACGCGGGCCTCAAACCCACAAACTGTGAGATCATGACCTGAGCCAAGGCCGGACACCTAACCGACTGAGCCACCCAGTCGCCCCCAAACTAGCTTTTATTTACCAAAAATATCCCAGATTGTGTGAACTTGAGAAACATTGAGTTAGTTTCTCTGATAGTTCTGGGACTTAGAAATACTTAAGTGCTTGTTTTTAAGCCAATTAAATAGAGCAATTTTACAAATTAATTTTGGCACTACCATCCGGAGGTAGAAAAATACCATATCAATAATGTACATTTATAGACATACATAAACATACAGTCAGATACAAACAGAGATCCTAGAGTTTTAATCCAAAATTTGCCATGGATCAGGTGCAATACAAAACTTGCTAGTTTATAAGTAATTGTGTCTGGAAGATGGAAAAATTTAAGGTTACCTGCTTAAAAGCTTTTTGCTAATATTTGTGGAAAAGACTTTTAAGATTTGTATTTGCCCTTGACAAGCAATCTTAAAGAGGCTGGGCTCTAAGGTTTTGGCAGGAGAGCCCTGTTAGCAGTTGGTATTTTAAAAGCCCTCCTCCACCTTTTAACAGTCTTGAGCCACTGTGTTAGTTATCTCCTAGGGGGTTTACATTTCAAAGACATGGCAAGATTTACATCTTTAGTGTACAGAGATAGATGTAGGTTTCTTCCTAGCAGTTTTGAATGTATTTCTCTATTATCTGAAGTCTGGGGTAATTACTGTTGAAATTTTAATCTTTTCTTGTTTGTTTATTTATTTATTTATTTTAGTGCAGGACAATTGTACTTACAGTGTCCAGTTGTTGTTGTTGTTGTTGTTGTTTTTGGCAATATCTGCAAATGCCTGGAGGCAAATAGGAAAGGCCCTGAATAGACTTTGAGTTGCTCTCAGAGTTTTGCTTTTGTTTCTAAAAGATTTAAGTTGCAAATCAGGAATATTTAATTCCCTCTCTCTCTCTCTCTCTCTCTCTCTCTCTCTCTCTCTCTCTGTATTCTTACAAGCTATTCTGAAATACGTGAATAGCTGCTTCTATTATGACCCTCATAGGCTGGCCGGCCCATTGAACTATGTTATTTTGAATTTCCCTTTTTATATGAGGGAGAACATATCCAACTACAGCAGAAATTAAGGTTCCTATGCTCTGGAGCTCTGGGTTTACTGCAGCATGCCTTAGAAAAAGTTGTATAAAGCTTTCATCAAAGGACTTTGGATGCCCTCCTTCCTGGGTGCATAATTTATCCTTAGACCAATTCACTTGGGGGTGGGGGGATCCTCTAATATTGCTCCCATCAAGCCTTGCACATCGGCCTTCAGCGGAGTCATTTCCTGATCATTTGCAGGAGGGGCTGTGAGACTATCTGGCCATCTATTTTTTTCTGTGAAGGCTGTGTCTTCTAGGGGACCATCTAGCTTGTCTGATAACTACAGTATAATCATGGGAGGGAAGAACACGTTTAGCTAAAGGAGGTCTCTGTGAACAGGGTTGTAAATGGCTATGGATCTTTCTAATTCCTCTCTAATTCCTCTTCCAAACGTAGAAGAAAAAGGGCTTTATACTTTATTTTTTTATACAGGTGCTATGTATTTTTTTAATGTTTTATTTATTTTTGATACAGAGAGAGATAGAGCGTGAGAGGGGGAGGGGCAGAGAGAGAAGGAGACACAGAACCGGAAGCAGGCTCCAGGCTCTGAGCTACTGTCAGCACAGAGCCTGACGCCGGGATCGAACCCACGAACGTGAGATCTGACCTGAACCGAAGCCGGAGGCTTAACTGACTAAGCCACCCAGGGATTTATACTTTAAAAGATCTTCTCCTGCCCAGGAGACATGAATTCTTTGTGGTAGGGTCTGGGATATAGTCACAAAAGATATTATATATGAAGTCCTGTAGCTGGCGGGGACTGATTACAGAGCCCTGGATAGCAGTCAGAGTTATAAGGGATGCTGTAAGAGAGCCTTAATGCTTCTCCCAGGTGCTTCTGTTAAATTCATTTCCTGATGTTCAGACTTTGTATAAGTAGCCCATATAACCCAGGCCTGAAATTCAGGCCAGAGTGCTTCCTATAAATCTTGCAGGGAATTGGAAGTTAAAACAGGTAACTGGGTGTTTAAGGGATTTCCTGGGGAAGTTGGAGTTGGGGAATTTGTTGAGGAGTGGAGGCTAGATTTAGAGAAAAGAAACTTATGTTGAATGTGAACTTTAATTTTTGTTCTAATTTTTGTTCTTAAATCTTATTAAGGGAGTCCCTAAATCTAGAACATAATACTTCTTTGTATCTACCTTTTAATTTGGTCCTTTCATAGATAACAGTAAGACAATTGTGTAGGATGAAAGTTCTCTAAAACAGTTTTTTCAAATGCAGAATTTTTTTCAGTTTGTCTTGGAATCATAGTCTATTTGACTGGTTATCAGGTGTACATTCAAGTATGTGCATCGTCTCGATGGCAGAAGCCAGAGAAAATTTTCTCATTGTTTATAAAACCAAGCCCTCAAGAAATAGAACAAGATGAAAGGAATACCTCATCCATATTTTAAATAGGGGCTCTACTCCAAAGTGTCTAAATGGACACCAGCTTAGTGAGAACCATGAACTCACCAGTCTGTGAAGCCAACTCAAATGACAGGCTTATAGAATCTGTGCCTGTGGTCTACCAGGCTATTGGGTTTTTCCTCTTTATGATAAATCACACCACACACACACACACACACACACACACACACACACACAGAAGAAGAAGAAGAAAACAATGACCATCTCTTGGAGGAACAGGATCAATAGAGATCAAGAGTACACATAACAAACCTTTACCAAAATTGTTATACCCGAGGAACTAGTTCACATATTTTCTCCTGCTAATTTAAATGTAAAAAAGAAAAGGATTCTCACTCTTCTTGCCTATAACAGCCCCTATAGGCAAAGGTTCAGGAAACTGTACAGTAAGCATTCTACCTTCTGCTGGTGCTTGTCAGAGGTCTCAGGATCTCTCACTGCAGCAGCCTAGGACTGGCATAGTGTCCAGCCAGTGAAGAGCCTCATGTTGGGTGCCAAAACTCAGGGAAAGAAAACTTTTTCCTCCTTCCCTTCTATGTTCTTGGCTGGTCTGATAATTAAACTGACATTAAAACAGATTAACAGGAGAAAAATAAATTTAATTATTACCCACTGGAGTACCACAAAGGTAAGAGAGGCTCAGTGAGAGACATTTAGGGCTTATATGCCATCCTCAGCTAAGGAGAAGGGAGTAGAGGTCTGGGGCTTCAAAGGAAAGAAAGGTAATTCACAGGAAGATGGAAGGAGCAAATATTTGGTAAACAAAGTTTCCTATGTCATCAGAGAACTCTTATGTTAAAAAAAAAAAGAGCTATCTTTGGTCATTGTTCTATTCCTGGTACAGACTCCCTACCTGAATTATTTTAGACAGTAAACCAGGAGGTAAAAAGCTCTTCTTGAGTCTCTTGGGTTATAATCAACTTTAGTCAAAAGAATCCAAATGCCATTCTAGCATGGCCTGCCCTGAACTCTTATCACTTTATAAAATGGAAAAGCAGTAGAGTGAAATGAAAAAGGAAATTCTTTCTTAATTTATGTTTGAGAGATAAATGAATAGATGGTTCAAACATTTCAATTTGATATCTTGGAGTTATGCAGTATTTCTTTTAAATTAGTAATCAGCAAATAATATGATTTTTCCCTGACCCATAGCTTTCCTCATAATGGGGAGACAGGAATTTCATTTAAATCTGATAAATATAAATCAATCAGTAAATACTTATTGACTACCTATTAGGCACTTGACCCCATTTTGAGTAGAAATGGAAGCTGAGGGAAATACATAAGATACTGATCCTATCCTCAAGGTGCTTACACAATGTCCTATAAAATATGTTGAGGAAATAGAACTGGCATACATAACTCAGTGGAAGTGTTAGAATATGTTTTGTTGTTGTTGTTGTTTTGCTAAATTGTGTAGTACAAAGTATTGAAGGAGTTCCAAGGAAGGGAGATAAATGAAGGATGAATGGCCAAGGGAAGGGAATGCCAGGCAAAGAGAAAAACAAATGTGAAACCACAGAGACAAAATAAGCTTCGGTTGTCTGTTTGAGGGCAGCAGAGACTAGCCTGGAATGTGGCCATTCTGGGAGAAAGGGAGAAATGAGGAGGAGAAGATTTCATGAAGAAAACTATGAAAATGCTCTTAAAATCCTTCAAATCTTTTCTAAAAATACAATTCTATCCTGTGATTTGGAGTAGCACATAACTGATCCCTGGTTATTTAAACAGAAGTAACCCTTTGCAAAAGCAAACTAGTCCTATCCTAGCATAGATTTCAATTTCCTTTGTTCAGTCATTAACCTGACCTTTTGCCCCAAGGAGGTGACTCTCAGACTAGGACTGAGCAGGGGACAGATACAGAAAGCAATTGTCCTATTTGGGCAGTTGGTCATCAGTCATCAGTCTAGCCTCTAGCAGAATATCTAAATGTAGTGCGAAGAAACAGCTTTTTTCAAGGATCTTGGATCTTGAACGCCAGGATGATAACCTAAGATCCAGGATGTAGGAGGGGGAGAAGATTACTATCCCTGTGAAATCTCCCCAAAGCTAAGAAAAGAATTGGGAAATCTGTTCATCTTTCAATGTATGTGCCTGAAACTGCACTTTTCTATGACTTTTTCTTAGAGTCAAGAACAACTGGGCTTTCTACATCAATTGTCTAACTGCTTTTAGTACGTCTCGTTTAAGTATAAGGCCTACCTGTAATTAGACCTATGTGTACTTGGGTGTGTTTATGTGTGCTAGTCACTGTTTGTTTAAGATAGAGCAATGAACCAAACAGATGGGAGCTGTACCCTTAGAGCTTATATTCCATCAAAGGAATAAGACATTTAGCAATGAACTATTTACTTATCAATTTGGTAAACTCTTTAGAGAAATATAGAATATGAAGGAAGTTTGCCAAAATGAAGACAATGTTCCAGTTACATCAACCCAGGAATCCTAGTCCATACAAAAGCTAATTTGTAAATATAAATATATGGGTGTTCTGATTTTATGCCTTAATCTTATAAATTTGTTTTTGATCTGGTCCTTGAAAGAAAGAACAGCTCACCATGGAGATGTAATTGGAGGTAATATTAATGGAAGACCTCCTATAGGTCTTCTTGGGAAATGGCCATGCTACTTCCCTGGGACCAACCTCTTGAAGCACAGCAGACTAATGAGCCCTTTTCCTAAGTGTCTAGACTTATGAAGAAGGAAAGAGAGTTAATATGCTTTCAAAAAACTACTGCCAACGAAGGTTAAAACAGAAAAGTGTTTCTGGTCAAATAAACTAATTTTATAATTCTGCTAACCAAAATCTACTTTTCTCTCAGTGTTTTGGTTGACTTTGGCTGAATCACTTCAATGTATTGGTCTGCTAGAGAATGTGGTGACTGAATAATTCCAGGATTAAAGAGAGGTGAACTTTTTTCTTTTTATTAAAATTTAATAATCTTTTCTTAAGCCATACTTCTCATATAAAGAATTTGGAGAAGTTGATACCATGCCTATAAAATTAATACTCTGTTGACATGAGGAAATTTGCTAAGTGACCAGAAAGGATTTATCTTTCAAGCTGTAGTTTTGCCTGTTGCATATGAATATAATCACTAAAGATATTGAAGTGTGGCTCCTTCCGTTACAGCAAAGTGCTGTCTCTTTCCAGAGATGGTAGAGTTATTTGAAGAGGCATATGATTTTAGCTGACTTCACTTAAAGTTTAGTAGAAATATTTAGCATTACAAAAGACATAGGTTTTTAAAGATTTAAAGACAATTTATTGAAGACAATGCAAATCCTAAAAGTAAATATTATAATTGCCGCCAAAAGGCAAACCTCTTTGACTTGGAACACGTGAACTTTAATTCAGAGACAAAACTAACTTTGGGGTTGGTCTGAGTCATCTTTGGGCTCTCTCCTCTCCATGCCATCTAGTCATCTGTACTGGACTTCATTTCTTTATGTTTCCTGTGGCTGCAGGAACAAATTACCACAAATTAAGAGAATTAATACCGCGGAAACTGACTCTCTCACAGCCCTGAAAACCAGAAGTCTGAAATCACGGTGTCAGCAGGCCCCTCTTCCCACTGGAGGTTCCGGGGGCTCCTGTGCTGTGCCTCTTCTGGCTTCTGCATTGCTTGCCTTGGGGCTACATCACTCCCAATCTCTGTCCTCAGCTTCATATCATGTCCTCTTCTATATCTTCTCAATGTGCCTGTTTCTTCCTCTTCTCTTTCATAAGGATGCCTGGGATGGTAGTAGGGCCCACCTGAGAACCAGGATTATCTTCTCATCTCGGGAGCTTTAACTTAAGCACACCTGCAAAGACTTTTTTTCCAAATAAGATAACATTCACAAGTTCCAGGGGTTTAATGTGAACTTCTTGGGTGGGGGGAGGGCATATTTCTCTACCTAATACACCCACTACTAGGAGCTGATACTCTTTTATGTGGGTATATATATATTTTCCCACAAGAATGTCAACTTCTAGATAATAGACAGTAATACATTTTTAATCCTTTGTGGTACTTGTGTAATACTTAGCCCATAATGGAGAATTAATTCTTACTAGACTGTAGTAAATCTTTGAAACTGCATTAGAGTACATATGGGGAAAATGGATTTTTGGAGAAGAAGTTCCATATGACGGAAGTCCAAGAACAAGTTGCCAGAGTCATTCATCAGGGCTACGTTATCATTACCAACCCATACCAGAAATGCGGTACTGAGATCCTAAAACCCAGCTCATGGAGCCCAGTTGTCCTCGTCCCAGTCATGTTGCCTCTCTCAATTCCCAGCCACTGCTCTCCTTCTGGGAGCGAATCGATCTTCACGCTCAAGTGTACCTTCTTCCTGGGCTTGCCATGACTGTGTACCCCACCACTGAAACTTCTCTGCTTATGTCTCAATTAGCTAATGTAATAAGCTAGTCTTTCAGAACATCTATTGATCCCACTCATCAGCTTTGTTAATACGAGCTTTCAAGTAACATGCTTTTTCATTGTGGCCAACTTGGAATAATAGTGCTCTAATATTGAAATCAAGGCTCAGAGGCTCAATGGCAATGGAGTGTCTTAAATAGGTTTCCTAAAATACAGGTCTAATAAATGGTGGAACTGGGGCATGTCTATTGATGCCAACTCCCATCCTTTTCCAATTTTAATACTAATACTTCTAACCCATCAGCAGCTCAGAGGGTACCATTAATCTTGTCCCAGATCTGGCCAAATTTGCCCCTATATTATGGGACGGCCCTGCTTCCAAATTTGGGGCCATTTAATACTTTTTGACTCAAATCTATTTTCTTATTTCTTTAGGGGATTTTAAAATTTGAATTGGACTTGGCTCTATTTCTTTCCTTTGGCTTCTCAAGGATAGAGAAGTAGGAGTGGGATTGGCGTCCTGCGTCAGTGGTGAGGACCTTTCTCACCACATACTCCTCTTAATCTTAGAATTTAGAAGCACAAGAGGGAAACTTTTAAAACTTCATTTTATGACATTTTACCCTTTGCAGTCTTATAACTTTAAAAATGCTCCAACCAATTTATTTATTTAAAAAAAAAAGAAGTAGTAGAAAATTCCCTTCTGGACTTATTTTCCATGTGCCTAGTTTGAGCCTGGAGCACATTTTTACTGCTGGAAATAGGGGGTTATAATGAAAATGCTGACACAACCTCAACCATAGAGGTGCTAGCAGGCACGGCTATAATAAATAATGTGGGAAATATTTTACACTTCAAGGCAATTACATGTTCAGCCATCTTTAGGAGAGCTGGCCCATGAAGGGTAGGGATTAGGTTTCTGTGACAAGTGTAAAAGACCCATGACTCATGAATGCCGGGAGGTACGAATGAATTACAAGAGCTGAGTGAAAGCCACATAATCACCTATCGTAGGTAAAAAATATTCTGTTTATTTGCAGGAGAGAAGGCTAGCAAAAATCCAGCCAGGGCGCTTCTGCCAGTTTGAGCGTTGACCAACAAGGCCAGAGATGCCAAAGGTTGGGCAATGTTCTCTCTGAATTCGATGGGCATGGCCACATGCACAGAGAAGCTGATTTTTTATTCCTGACCTTCCCTTTATCTGAATGTTTTCAGTGGACAGTAAAGTGATGAATTATGTTCCTGGAAGGATGAGAGTGTCTGTAGCCACAGATGGTAATGTGGGCCGGAAGGCACTGGAGAGAGTGACAGAACATTCACTAACTCAGTCCTACTCAGTCTGTATTCTCATCAGCATGCCCTGTCTTGCCGCTCGATTGCTACATTCATTCCTTCCTCTGTAGCTGAGAATAATGGCAGTGGCTGTTTCAGGTGCCTCTTCCCAGGGGCTATTCACCTGTAGGTATGGGAAGTTTGCTTTTCCTTCTCTTCCTCTCTAAGTACCTTAAACAAGTCTGGTAATGAATTAGCTTGTGTGAATTACAGATTCCCTGGTGTCTGGGTTAGGTACTCCATCACAGTCTCTAATTCCCCAAAACATAGCACGTGATGCACCGCACTTTCACTGCTTATTGATTGAACAGACGCATCTTTCCTTTAGACTGTAAGCTTCATGAGGCTAGATCTGTCTGATTGGGCCTGTACTCCCAAAGCCTAGCATAATGCCTGGCACTTGGTAGATTAATTAATAAAGGAGTAGCCTTATGGGTTAAGGCATCTCATATAGCCATCCATTTAACAAACATCAGTGTGCCTGATCCAATGTGCAGGCATTTAGTATTTTGGTACCAATGAATCATACTCCTTGCCCTGGGTGGGGTGTGTGTGGGCGGGGCTCCCATTTTAGGAGGGAGCTTAACTGAGCGCATAACCACAATACTGACAAAGGCTATAGAACAGTGGCATGGACCAGACAGGAAGTTGGCAAGAAGGAAAAGTGACCAGTTCAACATGTATCACTTATTAGCGGCAGAATCTTATCATATTTGGCCTTGTACTATTAGTTATCAGTTTATTTAGTGTACCATTGCCCCAAGTCATCATCAGCCATATCTTCTATAGCGGTATAGCTTCTTCCCTACTTCATTCAGAGCATGTTACATCCAGGAATTACTGACTAGGACATTGTGATAAAAGCAGACAGACTGAGAACATGACTTCAGTTAAATTACTTAGGAAGGGAGGTCATCTTGCTACTTACTGGCTTGCAGTCAGGAGCTCATTGTTAAAACTTTGTGAAACCTTTCTGAGCATGAAAGGATAGCCCACAGTTCTGTTTGGAGAATTGCACAAATAGTAATTAAATTTTATGTGTTTGGTAAATGTTTTCCTTTTGCATCTAAATAAATATTTGTCAGTTTGTTGACAGTCGTGACATAGATGTTGAGATAAACGGCTAGCAGTTGTGCATAGTAGGGTGATTTCCTTGAAATGGTCCTGCATTTCAGCGCCTTGTAGTTTGACAGTGCTTAGTAATGGAATAACATTTGCTTACCTTCAGTATTGAGGGTTTTATTCGGATACATCTCTTCACGGCATTGTGTTTCAATCTGCTTCCCCATAATTGTTTTTCATTTCATTTCATTGTTTATCATTTGAAAATCCACTAAAAGATGTAGAAGCACAGTAATGGTGGAAAGCAGTCATCTCCATTCATCATTTTGCTTCCCTTATTTTTTTTTAATTTTAATGTTTATTTATTTATTTAATGTTTATGTATTTTTTGAGAGAGAGAGAAAGAGACAGAATGTGAGCTGGGGAGGGACAGAGAGAGGAGACACAGAATCTGAAGTAGGCTCCAGGCTCTGAGTTGTCAGCACAAAGCCTGACATGAGGCTCAAACCCACAAGCTGGGAGATCATGACCTGAGCCCAAGTCAGACCCTTAGAACCCCCCAGGTGCCCCTGCTTCCTTTATTTTTCTTCTTCACATACTATAGAGAATGTCAAATCAAAGAAGAGAGCGATCTCATTTCATTGACCAAATTCCTTAAAATTTCTGCTAGGATTTCAGGTGTTGTTTCCACCTTCCTAATGGAAGAACAAGTGGGAACTGTCCATTTCATGTGTGCGTCTGTGTGCGCAACACGTGTGTGTGCATGTGCGCACGCGCGCGGGCGTGTGGGTGTGGGTGTGCGTGTGTGTGTGTGTGGCTACTGCACATAGGGAAAATAAGAACACCCTACAACTTAACGACAGTTTTTAATCTGTTTATCACTTTGGGTCACACAACTTCTGGGACTTTTTCATTCTGGTTGCATGCAGGCTGAAGTCAAACTGGCTGATTCCTCACGAGAGCCATTTTGTGTGCAAGCTTGTTCACTCCAGGAAAGAATAAGAGAAAGCCTCGGGACCACAAATTTATATTTATTATATTTTAAATTTTAACATGGATAAGTGCAGTATCCTAGTTAGATGACAATTTTATTAAATAATTGCCAAGCAGTTGCTTTGACACACAAATTTCCTGAAATGTACTACTTTTGATAATAGAGAAGCCAGTGAATTAAATTACTTTAAACCATCCTTCTGCTCTCTGAGCTATGAGTAGATACCTTTATAAATACTGTATATAATTTTTGCTTAATAAAAATGTGAAACTGAGCCACAGTATCTCTGAGAGGTTCTCTTTAAATATTTGCAAGGCCGATTTAAGTAACATATTAAAGCACATGTATTATTGCAGATGTATACATTTTTCATTCCCAGACAAAGCCATGATTATTCAAGAGGTTTAAAATAACAGGCACTAATTTATTATCACTGGTTATAAAGACTTTAGAAGGGTGCACTGAACATTATGTTAGCATTGATGTGTCAATCTTTTCATTGAAGGATGGCACGTCTGAATCCCAGAACAGCTTTAATTAACAGAAAATAATTAGCATCATTTCCCCAGCAGAGAATACGAGGGTTTTTTTTTTTTTTTTTCCAACAGAATCCATTGATTGATAATTAAGGAGGAGTTAGTTGTAATAAAACTCCCAGTATTGCAATTTCTAATTGGCCTTTCAGGACATTTTACAGTTACAGTTACTTTGTTCCAGGCGTTTTCTGCCTTTTGAAGAGTTTTAATAAGAATCTTTCCTCTCCAAAGCCAAGGCTCTGCAGGTGATGAAGGAAAAGGACGTGGTGACACATAGGAGTGCATTAGTGTCAGGTAGACAAAGAGGTGGCTGGAGAGCTCTCCATTTCCTTTTAAGTTCTTGTGGACCCATACCTTCCTCCTTCAGGGCTCAACTTGTTCCTGGGACAGGTAGGATCCGCCTGAGGCCGCTCTCTGCAGGAAGTGTTCTGCAGTCTAGGACCGCTTCCTCCTTCTCCGTGATGCAGAAATCTCTGACCATGTCCTTTTTGGGCACTTAAAGCTTTTCCTGAGGACATAAGCTTGATTAAAACCTCCCATCCCACCACCACTAAAACCTCCTTTCTGTTAATTTCCTAACTTTGCTTTTTTTGTATGCAAAACACAGCAAGGTGCAATTTTGAGGTGCATATTGTGGAAATGTTGGAAACTATAGTAAACTAAAGAAGAAAATAAAAATGCATTCTACTGAATATACTTTAATATAACCACTATAATTTGAGAATATTTTCATCTGGTCATTTTTTCTATTTATTTTTCTAATTTTTTATGAAACATGCATTTCTAAAAATTTAGTTTTGTTTTTCTGTTTTTCTGAAAACTTGCAAAGTTGTACCAGTTTTTGGACTGAATTAAATTAGTTATTTGCTGTTCTAATTTGTTATTTGAGGACTTATTTGATTGAGTGTAAAAATACTGCTTTCCTTTCAGACAATATTTTAATATTGTCTTCACTTTTGATGTAAGAATGGAAAGCCCTCACTTTTTCACTAGTGTAGCACCTAGTTTAGAGAAATAAATTAATCAAACGAGACAAATTGTAGAAAGAAGTATGATATTAGTTTAATAACAAAAATTAGTAAATATTTGTTACTTGTTTGAACTAAAATACAGCCACAGATGTAACAAGCCATAGATTTTTCTTTTTCTGTTGTAGTGGTTGTGGTTATTGTGTTGTGTTTTGTTTTTGTTTATTTATTTATTTTGTAAATATTGAACTACCCTAGCATCCCTGGAATAAGTCCCACTTGATGGTGGTGAATGATTTTTTTTTTTTTTTATGTATTGTTAGATTTGGTTTGCTGAAATTTTGCTGAGAATTTTTGCATCTATGTTCATCATAGAAAGCCATGAGGATATGAGTAGTATAATGAATGCTCTCAGGGGAAACAGGTAAGAGACAGATGAACAGGAAAGGAGAAAGGAAGGAGGTACAGAAGAACCTAGTTTCTTTTTTTTTAAATTTTTTAATGTTTTTTATTTATTTTTGATACAGAGAGAGACAGAGCATGAGAGGAGGAGGGGCAGAGAGAGAAGGAGACACAGAACCGGAAACAGACTACAGGCTGTGAGCTGTCAGCACAGAGCCTGATGTGGGGCTCAAACCCATGAATGTGAGATCTGACCTGAGCTGAAGTCAGAGGCTTAACCGACTGAGCCACCCAGGCACCCCCAGAAGAACCTTGTTTCATGACAGCCTAACACAAAGGGAGTTCTCCAGCACAAAGTGCTCACAAATATGTCCCACCTAAAACAAAGATAAGGAAACAAAAAGAGGGTCTTTTGGAATCCTACTGCAGACAGGCAGTGATCACCGGACACTGCTTTTCTTCCTCTTCCTCTCATGAATAACATTAATCGGCTTTCCCATAATTGGTGGTGCTCTAAGGGAGGAGAGGCAGGAACTTTGGGAGGGTGGAGTTTGGGTTGGTAGAGGCTTCTTTGTTTTTTAGAATTATAGTGCCAAATGTAGGAAATTTGAAACTACATACTCAGTTATTTGATTATACGATTTAGAAAAAAAGTGTATTTAGCATAACATCTCCACACATTTACCTTAAATATGAACAAGTGAACAATCTGCTGTGAGAATTCCAAAAGCCGCTTCTGGCCAGAAGATTCTGAAACAACTGCTGGTCTCTTGGGAAAAATAAATACACTTGAGTATATGTAGTGTTTGGTATTTTCCCTTCTTTTGTTTTTGTTTTCCCTTTGTGCTTCCCTGTTTGCCTTACCTTTGATGCCCACTTCAGAAGAGGAGCTCAAATGGATTATAACTGCTAGTATTTTTTCTTGCCTCAAAACAAAAGAATAGTACTCTTGTCCATAAGGCCATCAAAAACCAGTAGGAACATTTGGTGCAATCAATCTATTACAAACCAATTTTATAGCTATATAATGAGATCTAATTGCTGCTTTATTAGTCTGGCTAATATTAAAAGTGTCAGTAATTGCTTTGCATTTAAGTTGGTTTTCCAATTTAAACTGCATGTCCAATACATTACCATTAACTTATGTACTTCTTTTATTTAATAGATTTCTTCCTTTCTGGTCCACATTTATAGGATCTCCTCTTCTTTACTAGTTCAAATGGGGAAAGCAGAGGAGAGGGATGAATGAGAATTTTATACAGTGAATACTTGTATTTCCAGAATGCTACAATATACTTTTCCGACTGTAAGCCCGATTAGGGTTTTGATGGTCTGAGATGTCCATCTGGCCATTGTCCCAATTGTATAAAAAAAAAAAAACGCTGAACAAATGAACTGTTGTATCACAGAGTATACAAAATGCTACTGTTAATTGAAATAACTAGATTAGTCATTTCTAATCTGTTTTATTCAGTCATATTAATTAATTGATCAGGATAATAGTGAAGTAACTTGGGGATTAGCTATAGAGGGAAACCAAACAGATCACCTGTGCAGTCATTCTAAACTGCTGTGGAAATGTAGCCCATACCCTGAATACCAGTCATCAAACTCTGGGACCATACTCTCTTAATCTATTTTCTAAAAACAATGTGTGTGTGTGTGTGTGTGTGTGTGTGTGTATTTGAGTTTATTTACTTTTTGGGGAGCAGGGAAGCAGTAGAGAGAGAAAATCCCTGAGAAGGGGCTCTAACTCACAAACCAGGGGATCATGGCGTGAGCCAAAATCAAGAGTCAGATGCTTAACTGACTGAGCCACCCAGGCACCTCTAAAAACAATGTATATTTAATTCTTTTTTGGTCTAAACCACCTCAAGATAAATTAAGTGAGCTTTCTGTGTCAGCAGAAGTCTAGTGTTAATTGTGGAGAAAATTTTGTGTTTTGTGGAGAGTTTACTGATCCCGAACTTCCACATCAAAGACTGTGAGCCAAAAAACCAACCAACAAAAGACAGAACAAAGCTGGCTCCTGTGATCTGCAAGTCTCAGGCATCTGTGCTAATTAATCCATTCCTCTCCTTTATATACTGTGCGATCAGTCTTGTCTCTGCAAGTATCTCTCTCCAGTCCATTTGTCTTCAGCTCCATCATCCTCACTCACCAAGCTTACTTCATTAACCTCCTAAAATGCCTTTTGTGGGTTCTCTGCCTTCATACTGAAGCCTCCATGCCCCTTTCACACACTAAGTCAGCATTGTCATTTCCTTCTTCAACCCCTTTAGGGTCTGTCCATTGCTCTCAAGATGAGACCGAATGCTCAACATGACTGAAAACACCTGCTGCCCTGGCCTAGACCCCTCAATTCTGCAGCTCTGCACACGGGCACATGTCCCGGTCATGGAATTCTCTTCCTCTCACCTCTTCAGGTGCTTTGTCCACATGAATTCCAGGAGCACCCTTTACTCCCTGTACTGGGTTGAATGTCCTTCAAAAATTCATGTCTACCCAAAACCTGTGAATATGATTTTATCTGGAAATAGAGTATTTGAAGATACAATGAAATAAAGATATGGTCATAGCAGATTAGGATGGGCCTTAAATCCAGGGACTGGTGTCCTTACAAGAGGGAAATTTGGACACAGAGAGGCAAGGAGAATGCCACATGATGTTAGAAGCAGAGATTGGAGTAATGGTGCCACAAAGCAAGGGATGCCAACAATGATGGGCAGCTACTGAACCAGGAGAAGTTAGGGGAGAGATATTGTTATGGACTGACTTGTACCTCAATTGATATATTGTACCCTAATTCCTAATATGACCACATTTGGGAATAAATATTAAAGGAGATAATTAGGGTTAAATGAGATCCCTAGGGTAGGGCCCACACTCAATAATACTGGTGTCCTTATAAGAAAATGAAAAACACCACTGTGCTTAGCACAGAGAGGTCAAGGTGGGGGTATAGCTCAGGGGTAGAGCATTTGACCACAAAACACAGAGAGGTCAGGAAAGGACATAGGAGGAAGGTAGAGAGGCCTTCCCAGAAACCCACCCTGCTGGCACCTTGGTCTTGGACTCCAGAATTGTAAGAAAATGAACTTCTGTTGTTAAAATCACCCAGGTTGTTTTTTTCCTGTTAGCCCAAGCCGACTAATACTGGCATTGAAATAGTTCGTCCTCTCAGATCCCAAGAAGGACTCAATCATGCTGACACCTTGATTTTGGACTTTTAGCTTCCAGAACTGGGAGAGAATAGATTTCTGTTGTTTTAAGGTACACAGTTTATGGCATGCATTGTTTTCACATTATATATGTATACACATACATATATACACATATATACACATTTACATTATATATATATTTGTTTTTACATTATCCCTAGGAAGCTAGCACACTCTTCAAATCTCCCCTTCCATTTCCACTTGCCCCTCTTCCCCCTGTCCCTACATAATGTCTCCACCGTTTTCATTTCTCTGCTCACTTCCCCAGAGAAGCCTTTTCAGATTTCCTGCTTAAATCATGTGTAGGCTTTATATAACCAATGATGCAAATTGCAGAGGGGTATTTGTTTATTCATTTGCTTATCTTTATTTGGGAGATGATTTGATGACTGTATGTCTCAAACACTAGGTTTTAAACTCCCATGAGGAAGCAGCAGCCTTTTCTGTTTTGTTCATCATTTTATCCCCCAGTCATTCAGTGAATGAATTAAATGAAACAAACAAAAAAAGAATGTCTATGGATGATTTAAGAAGAACCAGAATGTATCAATAGTTAATTTCTCAGTTACAGATGTTTAATTGTTACATATCTTTGAGCAAGTCACTTCATCTCTCTAGGAATCAGTTTTCTTACTTGTGAACTAGATTATTTCTGAAGCCTAATACAATTTTAACATTCTAGGAAGTTGTGATTCTTTCTGCTGAAAATTCTTCCTAAAACACCATCACAAATACATGGTCAGGCTTGTGTGCCTGTGGGAAATAGGTCAAATTCAAGACTAACTTTTGTAGTCACTATTGATGTACAATTTATTGTGACCTGAATGTGGTGGACATTCAAAAAATGAGTGTTACATGTTATATTCTGAAATCCTAACACTGTGCCTGGTAATTTTATGTGCTCAATAATATTTGTTGAGATAATTAAGGCAAAGTCTAAACTTACGTGCGGAACGCGGAACAACAATAGTATACTCAAATTGCAACATTGCTGTTCACTCTTACCCCAAATAGTGGTGACTGAAACCAATATGAGAGTTTAGAAGATCAATATTTTTCATTTTTTTCTTATTCTGTTCCTCTAAATGCCTTTATCATTGGAAAATCCACAGAGAAGAATCAAGGACAGTTAAAACCACACATTGAAGATAATTAGATTCCTTCTATCTCAACTCCATCGTTGGCTGGGTCCTTGGAGTCTGTCATTGGGAGAATCTAGAAAGAAAATGGAGATTTTCAAAAAGTTACTTGGCTTCATGCAGGATTTTGAAAGCAATCACTTTGGGGCTTTTTCTTCTCTTTTTTCCCTGCCTGGTCTGGTCCTGAATTTCCATCCAGCATGCTGTGATGCTGGTAATTTGTTAAATATCGTGCAGATCCTTAGCTCTGAGGGAGGCTTTATATCTTGCACATGTTGGGTAGTAATTGGGGATTTGTATTTTCCATGGGGAAATTTATCTGAGTGGTAAGGTTTGTTTCTCTTTTATGAAAAGATTGCTTTTTTCTTTTCTTTTCTTTTTTCTTCTTTTCTTTTCCTTTCTTTTTTCTTTCTCGTCATTTCCCCCTGGATTGGCTGTTGTAATCTCAGATTATTTCTTGTAGGGGATGACCCATGCCAGCCCAGTATGCTGATTATGATTTATAATGCTGATTAACTTATTGTCTTGGGCAAGGGATACCAGGGTTTTACCTTCTAGAAAGGAACATTTCAAGGACCACTAAGAAAGTGAAGTGTTGGTCTCTCTCTACCTCAAACTAGAAAAATATGGACTGGTCTCCTTTGTAATACTTATTCAAGAAAAAAATTAAATATTTATGTAACTATTTGCTCAGTGGCCATCTTTCTTGCTAGAATTTAAAGTCTTTTTAAAAATATTTTTTAAATGTTTATTTATTTTTGAGAGAGAAAGACATGTGCAGGGGAGGGGCAGAGAGAGTAGGGAGACAGAATCTGAAGCAGCCCCAGGCTCCGAGCTGTCAGCCCAGATCCCGACATGGGGCTCAAACTCACCAACTGCATGATCATGATGTGAGTTGAAGTCAACCACTTAACAGACTGAGCCACCCAGGCACCCTGGAAAGGGCCAGGTCTTGTTAAGAATGTCATGTGTGTTCAGGGGCACCTGGTTGGCTCAGTCGAATGATCTCACAGTTCGTGGATTCAAGCCCTGCCCTGGGCTCTGTGCTGACAGCTCAGGGCCTGGAGCCTGCTTCAGATTCTGTGTCTCCCTCTCTCTCTAACCCTCCCCTGCTCACACTGTCTCTCTCTGTCTCTCATAAATAAAATAAAACATTAAAAATTTTTAAAAAGAATGCATGTGTTCAGATGCTTGGAAAAAGAAAGAATCCACATCCTCTTCTTAATTCAAATTTAGACCTTCTTGCCTCGGATATGGGAGGTTCTCAAAGTGAGATGTCTTGGCCCACGTTTCCCATCCTTCCAAAAATAAAGCTGGAGTTAAAGACTCATGTGCAGGAGTTTATTTAAACACTGAGGGCAAAGGACAAAAGTAAAAGACAGGGGAAGAATGGGATGGGGGAAGGAAGGAAAGCTGGTGTAAGGATGTGTTGTTGAGTTAACCACTGCTGTTGATAGCTGGTGCCCATTGCCCTGGCTCCTCCTGAGAGAGCAGAGGATGCATCTTCCATTTGTCAGTCTAGGATCGACAGAAGAATATTTTCACCTGCCATGTTCTGTTGGTAGAGGGTTGTCCCAAGTTTGAGTGCCCTATACTTTAAAATTGTGCGTGTGCAAATGCCAAATAGCCCCCAACTATGGTGTCCCAGATGCGGGCCAGAGTCACATTGTTCTTTTTATTTAATTTTTTTAATGTTTATTTTTGTGACATAGAGAAACAGAGTGTGAATAAGGGAGAGGCAGAGAGAGAGAGAGGGAGACACAGAATCTGAAACAGGCTCCAGGCTCTGAGCTGTCAGCACAGAACTGAATGTGGGGCTCAAACCCACGAACTTCGAGATCATGACCTGAGCCAAAGTCGGACATTCAACCGACTGAGCCACCCAGGCGCCCCCGCATTGTTCTTTTTAGAGGTAGGCACTGTGTCTGTGCATCTAGCAGAAATGCGTACAGAACAATTGACCAGATGCAAAAGTAGGGCTGAGAGCATGTTGAGGTCGTGTAAAACATGTTGCTTGATGACAATAGTCACTCTTCTCATCTAGACAAGTGTTGTGTCCACAGACAGGCTAGCACACATATGGCCTGTTAGTTGACTAGTTCTCATGTCTGTGTGGCACACACTGTGTTATCCTGCTTCTGTTTAACAAAATTACGACAAACAATTAATTCAGTCCCATATTCCAGCTTGTTAGGATGGTCTTGTCCATCAGCATAGGCCTGGAATTTCTTAGTTCCATACCTTACATGGGTCCCAAAGTAGAAAGATGGTGCCCAGCGATATGCTGATAAGTACTTAACAGCTCCCCAGGGGGAAAATAAAGCCATGATTTGGAATGTTGCCCATTGCCATAGTGCAAATACTTCCACAGTAGCCAGTTTCAGTCAACCAGTGTGTTGTTGCCTAATGAAAATCTGGGGAGATTCCTGTGCAGTCTACTTCCTGAGAGCTAACACCACTCCAGTCTAGTGTACCAGTGAGGGTGTCATAGGTACACAGCGAATCAGAGCGGAAGATGCTAGGGCAAGATGGTTAAGATCATAGGGTTTAATACCTGAACATAGGTTTAAGTTCTGACTTTACTGAGTGTACAACTTTAGAAAATTTCCTATCCTCTCTGTGCCTTGACTTTCCTTCTTTAAAATGGGCATAATATGCATCACATAGAGTTGCTATGCAGATTGAGAGTACACATACGAAGCCTTATCCATTTATCGTAGGGTAGCTGCACATGGTAGACCGGGGATGAGAAGATGTGTGGAGATATAAGTGAGTTGGGAAGTTAGAAGGGGAGTTTAAATAACGTCTTGTGCTTAAGAATAACAAAAGTAACTGGGAATAGTTTAGGAATATTGCAACTCTGCTCTTCTATTCCACTGACACTGGGAAAAACAAAATTAAAAATCTCTTCTATAAAATAATCCTTATATAAAAAGGGTGCAAAGAAAACTGATACTCAATATGTAGAAATATTAATAATATAGACTATAATGTAATCAAACTGAAATAAAATTTTTCCATGGGTCATCTTCTAAAGACCTGGATATTATTTTGTACTGAGAAAAATTTGTATGGCTTCCATGGATGTGTCAGCAGTATTTTTATCACAAAAGCAATAAAGAAAGCAAAAAACTAAAAAGCTTAGTGGAACTCTTTTGTGATCTTTTTTGCATATAAACAGTGGGAATACTAATTTTAATATATATATTTATCAGTACTTCTCTAAGGATCCTTAATACAGGTAATAATGCTTCCTTCTATTAAAAGCCGAGTACTTGTCAACTCTCTTACTCTATCAACTAGGATTAATAAATTCTATTTTCTTCAAAACATCTTTTTTTTTACTGAGACTTTTCTTTAATTCAAAATGACCTAACACTTAATTTTCCCTAATTAAGGTTTTATTGCATGATATACCAAATAAAGAGATGGGACGTAGAGTCTATAGCCTTCTAACTGAGCAAATTTTTTATAAGAATGATTTTAGCCCGAATAATCTCATTCCTTCTGTCATACAAGCTTGGAATCTTGACTCAATCTTGGTTTCTTCCTCTTTCTCTGCAGTTAATCATTATAACCAATGCAGTTAATCTTAAATGTTTCTTGCCTCATAAGCGTGTTGTGAGCATTAAATTAAAAAGTACTGGTGGGGTTTAGAATAGTGCCTGGTATATGTGAGCTAACCATGCTCTCTCTGTCTCTCCATCTATCTATCCATCCACCTCCATTATTATAGTGGGCTCCCTTATAATGCCTATTGTATGCAGCTCTTTATTTATGCTTTCACTGAGAGCCAACCCTTTTCTGTCTGGAGCGCTCCATGAACCTTAAACTTACATACCTGGCTACCATTCCTCTCCTCTCCAGGCTGCAAGTGAAAGATAAGAATTCAACGTTTTCTGCAGTCTGGCCTCAAACTGACATTTTTGCCCCTCTCCCATGATGTGGCTTGTCAAGTAACTCTCAAGATCATTACCTTCAGCTTTTGCAATTTTTTTTTCTGTTTTACATGGTACTGTACAAATAGGCTAGAGGAAATGTAGAGATTAATCAGAGAGGGAGAAAAATAATGACTAAAGAAACAGTAAAGAACATGGAATTTTTTTTTTTTTTTTTTTTTTTGGTCCTGCAAATCACTGGCTGAGTCGTTGTGAAATATCTAGGGAAATCTAATATCTATGGGAAACATTTCTTTGGATTGATCTTTTTTTAAAGACACAGAGCATGATACCTACTAAGGTAAGGAAAGTATCTGTGTACAATGATTGGGCTAAGGGCCTGGAAGTCTAAATACTGGGTTCCCTTACCGCATCTGCTCCAAATGCAGGGAGGAAGATGGAGAAAATAAGTTTCCATTCATTGAAAAGACTTGTTTTTATCTGATGATAAAATGCAAGCTCATTTAGATCATTTGTGTATCCAAAAATGAGGAATTAGCAGAAATTCAAATATAATGCCTAATTTTAAAAAAAGACTGAATGTTGCTTTGGGTCAGTCTTCAACTAGTAGCTGTGTAGTCTCATGTTTTGGAAGTGTGGATTTCAGTATGGTACCATATAAAGAAGTGAGCCAAAATATCGTTTCCCTGTAATCAGGAAATAAACCATCCGATACCCAACAGAGCAAGTTATTTTGATTTTCAGAAGGAACTGGCATGACCTACCCCACCCAGCATACATTCTACATGGATTATTACACACCATAGAAAACCGATGTTAAACACACTATGTTTGAGGCAGGCTGAGAAATTTTGTGAATACACTTAAATGCTTCGATATTACTAAGGAGAATGAAAATAATGTTATGAAGGCATTAATGTGTCTCCCAATGCAAACGCAAAAAAAAAAAAATGGGGAAACTACCAGAGTTATTTAGAGTCATGGGAATATAGATATTGAAATGGGGTTTTTAGGTTTCTAAGGGGAAAAAGAGAATTTTCTATTCCTTTGTGTGTGGGGGGGGCGGTTTGTATTTGGTAGCAGACACTTGGCATTTGGTTAGTCCCAGTTTTTGCTCCAGAGTAAAACCATATTGAGTAAGTTGACCTTCTTACCTTAAAGGTTACTATTGCTTAACACACTGCAGATTTTTAACCTGGGGCCACAGCATGAGCTGCAAGAAGGATTTCAAAACCTGTGCCCAACAACACAATCAGCTCCATTATGTGACTTGTTTCGTGTTACATCCATGCTTTATTGAGTCCTGCTTCTGACACATTCATTTTAAAGGGCTTTGTGTGTTTGCTTGCTGTCTCCCCCGTCAGAGGAATATCGGTTTCTCAGAAAGAGTTGTTGTTGTTGTTGTTGTTGTTGTTTTCTTCCTCTCTAAAGCACAGATCAATTTGGAGAAGATGATTTCCTGAGCACCAGCACAGTATTAACTTTGAAGTGCTGAAGGCCCCTTAGAATTCAGAATTTTTAAAACGGCAGAGCGCTGCAGAGTAATTCCTTCTTTAGGAAAGGGTGAGATGCTCTGGGAGAAAGATCAAGTTGGTGTAATTGACACAAACTGTTATGGTCCTAAGTCTGTGGAAGCGAGTATAGCATCGTATGCCTGATTCCCATCTGACGATGAGCTCCTTGACAGTGGAATCCAATTATTATTCATCTCTGCATCCTCAGCCACTCACCTGGCACCTAGTGGGGCCCCATAAATGTGTGAGTGGATAAAAGAAATTTCAATGACTTGGACTTCTCCTTTAAGCTCTCCAGAATACAGCAGCACACATCTCCATGAAAGGTATCTATTTCTGTCCAATAACCTCCACTCCAACGAGTTACAACAAGACTGTTATCACTAAGCAAGGCTCCCTTTTATAAGCATTAATAAACGATTTCCAAATACTTGAGCACATAAAGAGGTATAAAAACTGAAGCCTAAAGTGTTATATAAACAAGGCGTGTGGCCTCCAAGAAAATGCTACCATTTTCCTGCCAAGAATATAAGTTAGGATCAAATGAGGCACCTTTGGTACACATCTAATATGAGAGATGACCTGGGGCCATGGGGGTGCCTGAAACTTCCTTGAGAAATAACTCTTCATTTATTCATTCATTGAACAACACATATGGGCTACTGTGCTAGGTACTGAAGAAGACACAACTAAAAATAAAAATATGGTCTCTGCCCTTAAGAGGTCCACAGTTCTGTGCAAAACATTTAGTCTTTGGGTTCGTCAATGTTATACAAATAAATACTAATTGATGTTACAGTTACACAAGTTAGGCATGACACTTGATGGGCATCCAGTTTGCATCAAGTCATGGAGCATTCTGTGTTTATTTACATTCTTTTATTCAGTGCCTAAGGTGCACTTGGCATTGTAGGTGTCAAAATGAAAATGTGGTCTTTGCATTCAAGGGCTCACAGTGCAGTGGTATTCGTCAGAATAAAACACCCAAGGAAGGGTCTTCAAAACACTGATGTAGAAAATGATTGGAGCAAAGAGAGAGCATCAGGAGAAGTGGACATTAGAGCTGGGAATTTAAAATGCTGTCTGTTTATTACTTTGATTGGTTCAGTGTGGTTCCTTAATAAGGAAGAATATAATTTTGTTCACAAAAAGCTTTGTGTGGTCAGAGAAAAATTTTCTGACACCACCAGTCCCTGCCTGTATGATTTTTGGATAAACTCCATCTCTCTGATTTTCACTTGAGCTAGAGGAATCCAAGGCATTTTGGAATTCTAATGATAGGCCAGTATCCAGGTACACATCATAAAATAAATAACCCTGGAACCTTGCAGACCAGAATGTAATGAAGTCCTACAGAAGCTCAGATTCTACAGTGAAGTCCAGACGCAGAATCTCTGACAACATTCATGATGTAAGCACACCAAATTGAACTATAACAAAAGAACATGTTATCTCAAGTGTATTATTTTCCACAGTTTTCCAATGAGACATTTATTCAGGGGAAAACACAGGTAATACTGGGGTACCAGGTTTTGCAATTTTCATCAGATGTGAATCAGCGATTTCAATTTTGAGGATTTGGAAAGCATGACAACAACGAGGTCTCTAAGTTGTGTGGAGAACCAATTTTTTTCCCTACACCCATGCCCTCTTATCTCTGTTATAGTCACAACCCAGTGAATTGTTACCTTTGTACATTAACCTATAGATGATGACAGATCAGTCAAGAAAAGAAAGAAGTGTCCAAGTGTATGGCATTTTCCTTCCTGAGAATTGTCTGTTATGTTCTTTTGTACTCCATGTGGTTTTTGGTTTGGGAATGTTTTTCTTCCCTTTGTTTAGAGCAATAAAGATTTGGTGGATTATTTAGTACAAAGGAAGTTGAGCATCCTGCCCTGCATTCCTTGTACGCCACACCCCAAATAAAGGAGGTCCTGAACTGAATTGTTTGACTGTCTAAAGACTCTTCGGGTTATTATCAGTCACTGAAAAAAATTTTAACCTACTTTCAGTCTACCTGCTTATAGTCTTTACTTTAAGCCTTTTCTACCCTCGCCTCAGAAAAAAATAGTAGTGTTTTATTTTTGTATTTGAGAATGTCTTCCACGTTTGCCTGGCCTAAAAATACTCACCTAGCCTAGTTACTAGACTGACTGAGGACACGGAGGGTGGTTGGGAGGACATGATTTCTATGAAGTTCAACTTAACATTCCTTAGTTTGTTGCTCCAAAATTGTGCCAAAGATTGAGGTGAAGTTCATGCATTTTACTTTCCAGAATGATCTTTCTCTTCTTCATGAAGCCTAGGTCAATATTTGGCCATTTCCAGCTTATAAATATCATAGTTTATGATGCAATTGTAAGAGTCACAAATGTTTTTGGGCCTTTAATTGAAAATTATGGTGTTTGAACACTATCTGCTACATAGACTGTTGATTTTAGAGCATGAGTATGAAAAATACAGGCAGCTGGTAAACAGCAAACTTACTACATTGCTCTGGGAGCCTCTACCCACACTGATCTTGTCTGTGGCTCTATTTCCTCCCTCCCCACTCCCTCATTCCCCACGTGCTTGATGAAAATTATTCACCTTTCAAGTTTCCACTTGAGCTGCTTCTCTTGATTTATCCCAAAGATAAATTCCCCCCTGCCCTGCCATGTGCCATATTACGCTCTGTAGACACTAACAGTATGGAATTTTTAAAACCTTTCTTGGTTAAATTTGTTTATATGTCTAATGCCTCAGCCCAGTCCATCTAATTGTCTGAGCTTGATTAGGCCAGCAAACTATGGTTTCCTAAGAGGACATGGAAAAAGAAAGACAGAGATGAAGTCTATTTTTCTCTACCTGGAGCCACAGTGTAATGCATACAAGGCAATAAAGCTTATTGAGTAAAATAAGTGGAATTTAGCCTCAACTCTCATGCATCAAAGATCCAATAAATACTATAATCTAGATGCTGTTTTTCCCTTCTTTCTCTTCACCTAAATAAATAGGAACAACATAACTTTCTAAAGGTGATAGATACATAAATGATCTGACAATAACTTCATGACATTGCATTTTAAACTATGACAGGATACTAGCCCAAATGAACATTATCAGCTTCCAAGTATCTGCAACTTGGAAAGTTAAACATTTGGCAAGAAACTGTTGCTATTGTTCAAAATGACAGTTTTCAAACTTCTTTGCAAAATTGTTTTGGCAGCTTTTTTTGAATATCTTCCACAGGGCAAATCTTTATTTTTGGAGGTTGAATTAGAGTTCTGGAAATAGGCATAACTTTTTGGGAGCCTGGGTTGGCTGAAGATGTGAATGCTTATGCTGTGTAATGTCATTTTTGGCTGTTTTGGTATACTGTGCCTCAGTAGAATGGTGCCTTATATAATTGTAAATTGCCTCAATTGGGGAATAATACAACAGCTGGTCTGCTTCATCTCTTCTTCAGAATTCCATCTTGTGTGGTCTGCTGTGCATTGACCTATTTTTACAGAGTTAATAAATGATTGCTTTTCAAATTATTTTTTATAATTAGAATCTCTCCACAACACACACACACACACACACACACACACACACACACACACACATGCACACACACCATCTCTAGGCCTTATTCATCAAAGTCTGCTCTTCAAAACCTTCAGCATGACAGCCTTGCTATTTACTAGCTGTGAACCTGTGGGCAACTGAACCTCAGTTTATTTGCCTGTGAAATGTACATCATTCTGCAGGGTCTACACCTCTCAAAGAATGGTTGGATAATTATGTGAGAATGTTAACGTGAAGTTATGGTGTATACTGCATATACTATGAACCCTGTAAAGCTATGTTACAACCGAAGGGATCACTACACTGTTATCTCTTCTTGCCACACCTCCATGAAGTCTCTCCTGGCACTGCCTGAAATCACTTGACTCAGAGAGAATGCAAACATTCTTCCTTTTTGGTGCCCCCATTATTATATACATTATTCTTACATAGTGTCTGTAATGCTTTACAGCACTCTTTATTTTTGTTTGTTTATTTGTTTTGCTTCTCTGCTACCCTGACAAACAGTCCAAGTTCCTTAAGATCAAAGACTGTACTAGAATCAGAGCAGAGTTCAATAAGTGAGTTTTATAAATAAATATGGAAGTTAATTGTCTTGATCATTACAAAATAAAAATTAATTGCAAGGCAGTATACCTGTTGCCCTCTGCCATTATTCTTGATGATTTTGACAATTGTGGGGGAGGTACTGATTGTCCCCAGTGCCTTTGTTTCCCTCATTCCCAAAAGGTAATAAAAACCTTCTGAGATTTAGCTAGGTACATGGTCCATGAACTACAGACTCAATTGCAGTGTCACCATGTTGCTAAGATATGGTCAGTTATGTGTGAGCAGAAGTGATATGCTCAGCTTTGTAAAGAGGAAGAAGCTTGCCCTTAACTTTCTTTTCCCCCAGGATAAGATGATGATGAGTCACCTATGACCACATGGATGAGGGCTCCATCCATGTGCTGGAGCAACAAGACAGAGTCCCTGGATTCCTGAATGACCTCTTCTTTGGTCTCCTTGCCTGTATCTGAGCTGTTATGAGAGAGGGAGAAATCGACATTTATCTTGCAGCCATCGCATGTTGTGATCTCTATTATAGCAGCTTAATTTATATGTAGTAAGCACTCTTATGGCCATTTGTAGGTTCCACCTAATTCATGTATTGGCCATCAGTTCTTTTGCCTCCTTTTCCTCACTGCATCTTAGATGCCCTTTTAGTCATCCTCTTATTCTTGTTGACACGTTGCTCCCAAGATCGCATCTTCAGTATCTTACTCTATAACTATAGCAATGCTTTGATCTAGACATCCAGTCCATTGACATTGTTCATTTCTTGCTATAATTATGTTTTTCTGATTCTCACTTAACTTTCTTACCTTGGTAAGATCTCAGGTTTATCTTTAAAATCACTCCCTGGCAAAGCTAACATCCTGATGAAACCTAAACTCCACACCCTATACTTAAGCAGCAGGGTATTTCTGGAGAATAACACAAGGCCATAAAACTAGCTTATGCTTTCCATACCATTATTTTTCTCTTTTTATCCCTTCTTATTGCTACACCACAATTCTTAGATGAAAACATTTCTTCAAAGTTCTTTTTTTTTAAATTTTTTTAAAATTTTATTTTATTTTATTTTTTTACTTTATAAAGTTTCATATTTTTTAACATATGCAGTTATTTTCCATCATTTACAATACAGTAGTTACAATGACACTCCAAACAGAAAAGCAAAGTAAAAAATCAAAAGTTCATTTTTTAAAAAGCCAACAGGTTTTATATTTTTCCACCTTTGAAATTACCGATGTGCCCATGTTTTCATTCAAATGTTGCCTCTTTATTACCATGAATAAAGTGTGTCTGTATCCATCGAAGGCCAATCCCGGTCCTGGGCTTAGGGTCCTATCCCATCTCACATTCTTACGGTCTTCCTTCCAGCAACACCATCTATTTCTCCCTCTCTCCTGCATCTTATCCATCAGCAAATAAGCTTGGTATTTTATCTCCAATTTAAAAAATTCCTCTGCCTACCTGCATCTCCTTCCAGCTGCCTCATATTTCTTTATTTATCCGTTACAAAATTTACTGGAAGAATTGTTTGTAGTCACTATACTCCCTTCCTTACCTCATATTTTCATTGTAAGCCACTCAAGTTAGGCTTGTTTCTCTACATCTGCATCGAGGCTGGACTAATTATAGTCCCCAGTGGCCTCTAGTTGCCAAACAGTCTCTCTCTTTTTATTTTATTTCCTCTCAACTAAATTTTCTAATCAGTTAACATCTCCTCTTTTTTGATGCCCTATATATATATTTTTTTTGATTCTATGATAGTATGTTTTCCTGGCTTTGTTCCTACCTCATTGGCTATTCCTTTTTCAACTCCTTTGCTGCTTTCTCCTCGTATACTTACCTAAATATTGGAGTCTTCTAGGTTGTGACCAGGGCCTTCAATTTTCCAGATTCTTCAGGAATTTTGTCTTTTCTTACTGCTCTACCCCAGTGCCAGAAACAGCACTGGGTACATAGTAGGACCACAATAAATAATGGTAAAGTGAATGAATACATTATCTGGCTTCCTAGAAAAAACATGACTATAAACAAAAAGCAAACAACAACAAAAGTGACAGTAAGTAATGACCCTCCCTCTTGCTCCTCATAGCTACTTTTGGATGTCTCTGGGACTTTTGTCCACCTACAACTTTCTCATATGTTGGAGTCTAATCATTGCTCCATAGATAGGATCACTTGACAGTTGTCTTGATATGAGTTTATGATTGTTAAAAAATCCAATGGGTTGTTAAACAGTTACTATGTGAATTTAATTAACTGAACAACTAATTAGATAACTCAGTTTTTAAACTGATTTCCTTCAGATAGGTTTTCCCCCCTTGTTTTGAATGTTTATATTGTGGTAATATACACCAAGCAAAATTTGCCATAAAGCCATTTTTAGGTGTACAATTAAGGGAAATTAGTTACATTCACAATGTTGCATGACCATCATCATTATTTCCAAAACTTTAAAAAAAATTTTAATTCCAGTGAGGTTAACATACAATGCCGGGGCGCCTGGGTGTCTCAGTCGGTTAAACGTCTGGCTTCGGCTCAGGTCATGATCTCATGGTTTGTGGGTTCTTGCACAGGAAAGAAGCAGTAAGGCTAATATCCTATGTCTACCCTAACATGTCAATTGTGCTTCCCCTCCATGATTTGTTTTGTTTTAACCAAGGATATAATCACATAAGGGAATAAGACCATCTCTAACATTGTAATCAATTGCTATCAAGCATTATGTCTTATAGAGTAAAATGTTACAGAGAAATTTGTCCAACCCATACATATCTTTTCTCAATGTTATACCCTAAGACACTAGACTGAATTTTTATTTGCTGTAAAAATAAGTTTTTGCAGACAACAGAGTTATTCCCATTGAAGTAATTGCTCAGTCACTAACCAAGAGCAACATTACAAAATGGATCTGGTAGAAATATGCTTCATTGTTTTCTTGCATTTTTGCAAACATTAAAACTGCATGAAACCTAAATTAAGTGAATTAGTTATTAAAAAGCAATGATTCATATAGCTACCAACATAACCACCACCGAGGTCAAAACACATTACGTGGCCAGCCCTGTAGGACCCCTCACTGGCCTCCCTTTCATCACATTACAGCGCCTTCACTTTGAAGAGGTAACCTTTATCTTGACTTTCATGGTTACCACATTCTCACTTTCTTTATAGTTTTACCTCTGATATAGGCATCCCTGAAATTATGGTAACTGTATTTGAACTAGACATAGGTGGGACAGTATACACCTATTCTTTTATGTTGCGATTCTCATGCTGAATTTGTTGACAAATACTCATTCATACCATAGACAACCAGTATTTGGGTTTTTCATTGCTGTGTACTATTCCATTGTACAAATATATCATAATTTTCTAAATCAGTTTTTGGTAGGTGTTTTAATATTTTCCAGTTTGAGCTTTTATAAGCATTGCTGTTATGAGCATTCCTGTATATGTACCCTGATATACTTTGACACATATCAGGATCACATGGAAGATTTGTTAAGAAGCAGATCTCTGGGCCCCATGTCAGAGTGTATGATTCAGTAGGCCTGGTGTGGAGCTCACGTGTTTACATTTCTAACAATTCTCTAGGTGATGCCAATGCCACTGGTCTGGGAAATATACTTTGAGAACCACTTCTTTGGTCCTTGTTACTCAAAGTTGGGCCATGGGCTGGTATCACGGGTTTCGTCTAGGAGATAGAATTCCACACCCAGAAATGTAGAATTTCAGACTCCAAACCAAACCTATTGAGTTCAAATTTTAATTTTACACTGAAGTTTGAGAATTACTATAGGTTCTACATATCTTGAAATGGAATTTTTTCTGGGTCATAGTAATGTGAATATTTTTAACACTTCTAGATAATGTCAAACTTGTTTTTATAGCCAATTAGAATTTATACTGCAACCACCAGAAATAAGTGTATTTTTCAATTTTTCAAATTGATTAGGAGAAAGACACAATGGTTTATTTTTAACTTAAGTAAAACCTCCAAAATTGCTCCTAACTTATCCATAAAACATCTTCCCATTATCTTAAGTGGGTGAAAATATTAAAGAGTATACGCCCCTTAGTTATTACATATATTTCTTCTTTTTAATTTAGAGAAAATTATGAGCTCTTAAAGATTTTTGAAAAACATTATAAAGTTGTAGAATTGTCAAACAATTTTAAAATCCAATAAATAATTTTTCTTGGATAGGTGTATAAATCAAGATGGGCATAACATAATTTTTAAAATATTTAATAAAATAGTATCAAATTTTAGCCCCCGTCCCCCCAAAAAAACCCTAGAAAGTTTTGGAGATACTTTCAAGTTTAACATGGAAACTCAAAGAGAAGTGATACAATCTTAACTTTTTTCTATTGTTCTAAACTGTATGGTGAGTGTTCAGTGGCTTACAAGTGTCACACTCTGTACTCAACTTCTTTCTTTTTTTAAAATGTTTATTAATTCTTGAGAGAGAGACTGAGTGTGAGTGGAGGACAGGCAGAGAGAGAGGGAGACACAGATCTGAATCAGGCTCCAGCCTCCAAGCTGTCAGCACAGAGCCTGACGAGGGGCTCGAACTCATGAACTATGAGATCATGACCTGAGCTGAACTCAGACACTTAACCAACTGAGCCACACAGGCACCCGTCAACTTCTATCTTATTAAATGCTTATTTTTATTTAAAGTTTCCTTAATATAAGAATATTATTTTTCTGATGCTATTAAAAGTTTCAGATCTTCCTTTTTATTCTTTCCTTTTATTTTAGATACACAAACCAAATCTAATGACTGCCACAGGCTTTTGCCACCATCTGTAAAAATGCCATTCAAATAACACATACAGTGGAAGGGAAAAATACTATTACAGAGTGAATGTGAGCAGTAAGGAAATATAAACATGAACTACTTCTAATATTCTATGGCATAATCTTAGATATGCCCTAAAATATACTTCATACAGAAAGACAATAGGAAAACCCTATCCAAAATATTTCATGTATGTTAATGCAGAAAATCTAAAACATCCATTTAATGTTTTTTAAATTGTACTAATCATGTTATGGTTGTTTCCAGCCTAATTAAAGGATAATTAAGTATAGGACAATAGCTAAAAAGTATGTCTCTCTTTTATAATACAATCATTTATGCTAATGCACTGTAAATTGAAATGGTAATAATACTGGAGACACAAATAAGCTTGCAAGGGAAGTCTGGAATAGCTTGATATAACAATATCATTCCCCATTATACATATAATAGGGAAATTTTGCTAAAAAGACTGTACTGGACAGTTTCAATTATTTGCTCCATGAAGTGTTAGCATTTTATCACTACTATCTCCCTGTGGTAAAAAGTTCAGCCCAGGAAAGAAGCTTATTGGTACTGTCCATTAAGTTGATTTTTTTTTTTTTTTTGCATGTATATTGGCCTCTCAGCCATTAGGTTACAGTCTGACCAAGAGCAGTACAGTAATCAAACAGTCGGTCATTGTCATGGTAACTGTACACCAAGAACAATGTCCTGGCCATTCCCATAAATGTGCTGTGACTCTGCAGTAAAACTGGACTGACAACAGACTCTCTAACCTCCCCATCACAGGTTCTGAATAGCGAGACTCTTCACCATCCTCCTATGATTGTCCAGCTTGACCTAAACTCAAGACCCTCTATCCACTGTGCTTTCTTCTCATGACTTGCACTGCCCAGATTACCTCCAATGATCATTATCCACCTGACTCCAAGTTCCTGCCAAACCTCTGTGTCTCACTGATTAGAATTATGAGCCCACTGACAACTCCAGCCTGGTTCACACTCCTTATACATAATTACCACCATCTTTAAAAATGTGGCTACCACATCTGTGCCTTCGTTAAGTACTGTGTACCGCAAATGGTACTCACTTGGGACAGAGTAGTGACTCTTCCCAGGCCCACTGACAAACTCAAGTGTCCTATTCCAACACAGTGTGATAAGAGGTTAGCGTAAGGCTCTGACCTCAAATATATGTATTTTATCAACCTCCTAAGTTCGTGAAACTTTTACATGGAGAGTCATTTATCACAGCTAAGATAACTGCCTGCAGCAACTCCTTATCAAATTGTACATCACCAGGAAGCAGAACACCAATATGTAACACTTAAACATTTATTTGCATATGTGTATGAACTTATGCTAAGATATAATGAAACACAAGACAAAAGTTGTGATGAGAATAAGAAAATATAAATTTGAGAACAAATGACACTCTGCTCTCACCACAGCTTGCACTGATTAAATTCCTAACAATGATCATCTTAAAATCAATCCCCCTAAATTCTTGCCAAACTTCATTCTATTACTGTGTCATTCTGTCTTCTATTTTGAATACAGTGACAATTCCAGCCCAATTGTAGCCCTAGTTACAATTACCAGGATCTAGAAGGAAGTGCAAGTCCCACCTGTGACTCACCTCTGCCTTCTGCAAGTACTTGCTGTTCTTAGTGGCATCCAATCAGGACAGAATAGTGACTTTTCCCAGGCTGACGACCAAACTGTGGTGTCCTGTTCCCACATGGTGTGCTGTGAGAGCTACCATGGGACTCAGCTGATCAAAAGGTCTTATTGCCAGTCGATCGGGTCACATCCACCTTCTGGCATTGCCTCTACAAGGTCCTTGTTAAAATATACATGATCAGGAGAAGACGCATCATAGCTTAGAACTTCTTAACATTTCTTTGGATATAATTATGAAGTTAGCTAATGGTAAGATACAAGACATAAAGCAGACATTTTCTGGGAATGAGAAAAAGGAAATCTGGAGTAAATGAAACTGTCCAGGTTAGCTTCCTTTCTAGGGAGCCTTCTGAAAAAGTATAGCTGTGCAAGTATTGTCAGGTTAGCAAGGAGCGTCCTAAAGGGAAAGTAGAATACTAATGTACTCACTCCCACCACCATTTACACTCCTAGACATGACTATGCTTACCGTATAAGGATGAGATGCCCCCAAAACTGGGATGAGAAGTTTTGGCACTTGAAAGACCCCCTCCTAAATGCATTGCCAGAATCTAGGAGGTTTAGAAGGCCATAAAAACCTTTAATCCAACTTTAGTATTATGAAAAATTTGCTGAAAAGATTCCTAAAATAATAAATAATGAACAGTAAGTACATACATGCATACACACCTTTGTGCGTTCCTTGTACTCCCACCTGGAACACACCAATCCCCCCACCTCGAGTCTTGAAGATCTAAACATCTTAGGTGACCACACCTGAACAGTTTTTGTAGCATCAAAAATCATTAACAGTATTACCATTACATGTGTGTGAGTATTAAAACTATCTTCCTTCCTTACCACACATGCATATAAAGCCTGAATCATGTTACATTGTACTGCATTCAAACACACAAGACAAAGAGCAACTCAGACTAAACACTGTTCACCTCCCAAAAGTGGCACTCCCAGTCCCATGGGAATAGTAAACAACCAAGTTTAATTAACAACAATCATCTGTCTACAGTCTTATTTATGTACTGAACTTGATAAATAAACACTTAAAATTCGACAATGTGGAAAAAATTCGAACTTCAGAATTGGAAATATTGAGTTATGAGAGATACCAAGTCAATGAAACAATTTACGAAGCCTTATAAAGTTTCTATTTGCAATAAAATATGACAGTCCATAATTCACTTACTCTTTCTTCAGATGCCAAGGCATGTGAAAATTTACTCTTACCTTTACAAAGTCTGAAAGTTAAATATTGAGTATATTCCCTGAACTATATACCAACCAACTAACAAATAATGGATGGTCATACTTGATGACTACCAAATAGAGAATATTGACTGGTTTGCAATTTATAAAGGAAGACCAAAGCGTACATATGTAGATAGAAGCCCAATAAACTGGTGGACATGCAGAGCTGAGTTTATTTCATCGTCTTGTCTGTACTCCAGATGCATCAAGTAGGACTTTCACTGTGAAATTGTTGGCCACCCTCCTAACTCCGTCATCAGACAGATACTAAGTAATAAAGTTCTTGCAGCAGGACATCATGATTAGCGCTTTATTCTTTAATTAGTTATAATGTATAAGGATGGATGCTAAAATCAGAGAGAGGACTTGGACATAAAATATTTGGGGCAGTTACATGAGGGTTACAGGACTGAGAAAAATTAGCTTACTAGGCATATAATTAACACTTTAAAATATGATTTTTTGGCTCGAGTTTCTGGAAGCATCAGTAATTCTCAGCACTCAGTGAGAATGATGATTATCTACCTTTATTTGGTCGCTTGGTCATATGGACAATTCAGGCAAATTAAATGAATTCAATGAATGAATGAATGAATGAATGAATGAAGATGTACTTATCATAGCATATGCCCAGGCCACCCAACTCTCTGTGTGTCATGTGGAAATACTTTCTTTCAAATACCATTGCCTACCTGTCTTTTGCTAGTCAGTAAAAGTGTACCTTATCAGTCAGTACTTGTAGGTACCTAAAGCCCTCTATGCTTCACTACCTAGGCATAAGGAGGTGGATTAAGGATTGGAGAACTGACTCCTTACAAATCGCCTTAAATGGATTAGAATGTGTTATTGTCCTATGCAAACAGCGTAGGACACTTTAAACACATTGTACTTATAATGCCACGGACTTATCAGATCTTTCATTCCTGACCTCAAAGTACTCCGCAAACAAAGTGCTTTCTCCACTTTACAAAGATGGAAAGGGTGGAGTACAACATAGTAAAATGAAAGCTAGAATTTACTGTTCTCTTAGAGGGACCTTCTAATTAAAATTTTTACTTGCACAATTAAACTTACAAAAAAAAATAACTTTTATAAAGGTGGAGGGATGGGTCAAGTACATGATGGGCATTAAGAATACCATGATGAGCCCGGAGTAATGTATAGAATTGTTGAATCACTATATTCAACACCTAAAATTAATATAACATTGTATGGTTTTTTTAATGTTTTTTATTTATTTTTGAGAGACAGAGACAGTACGAGCAGGGAAGGGTCAGAGAGAGAGAGGGATGCACAGAATCTGAAGTAGGCTCCAGGCTCTGAGCCAGCTGTCAGCACAGAGCCCAATGCAGGTCTCGAACCCATGAACCGTGAGATCATGACCTAAGTCAAAGCCGGACACGTAACCGACTGAGCCACCCAGGCGCCCCATTGCCTTGTGTTTTATATTGCTGCTTGAGCTACTTTAGGTTTAGTTCCTAGTACTTACAAAGGAAAGAATCCTGGTTAATTTATAAACACAATTTAAAATATTTCCACAATTCACAGTCTAAAATTGCTGAATCTCTTCATGTGCTTTGGTCTTTTGATCAATTTTTGGAATAATAGAGTTAACTCATAATTACTAATGTACTAGTATGAGGTAGTTATTCCATGGATAAATGACCACCGGTTTGTGTCTCTTCTGTCACAGGGATTGCTTTCTTCACACTAATATCAACTTGGAGAGATATTAAAATAAGGACAGCTGCAGAATGTAATTATGTGACATCTCGGTAAGGTTTTCTCATTTGCTCTCATTCCATAAACTTTGAAGATGTTAACTAGTCAATCCCACTAAGTGAAAGGCTTATCCACGGCTCCCAAAATGTGTACACAGAGGCCAGAGGTGACACCTCAGGCTGCTAATGCCTCTGGTTGCTGGCGTCCTCTGAGGAAAGCTTCTCCAGAATGGACTAGAAAGCAGTGGCTGTACATTGAATCACCTGGAGGAACTTTATAAAATATAAATGCTTGAATTTTCACCTGACAGAAATATTGATTTACTGGTCTAGGGTATGACCACAGTGTCAGGATTTTAACAACCTCCCACGTAATTCTGTTGTGTAGCCAAATTTGAGAGGTGCTGCTGTAAAGAGATGGTTGAGCCTACATGGCTTAATATGTAGGAAAGTCTTGGTCACAACTCATAGATTTTGAAGGATTCGGATTAGTGTCAATGGAGAGACTGGGGGGTGGTGTAGACAGAAGCCGAGAACTGTATCTTTTGGAAGATTTGAGGGTTATCCTCAGACGGCACCACACCGCAGTGGCCTGGGGCTACTTGCAGTGCCTCACCTGGATACTTGATCTTTGCAAGGTCCCCAGAGTGCACTTCTCAGCTAATCACAGGGAATCATGGCTGGGCCTACTTTCATTTACAGCTTGCTGCTGAAATCACTCCCCACAGATTTCAGCTGCCTTCCCTCAGAGCTCCTTATGCCTTCCAACTCATTAGAACCACAATAGCAAAAAGCAGAAACCAGTGGAAGCTACACAGGAGGTTCTTAGCCAAAGGTTCAGAGATCTCAGTGGGCAGACATGATCATTTTGGGAGAAAGTCATCTGTAAAGATTTTTAAAAATATTCTTCCCATTCTTCCATATCCAATATCTATTATTGCTTCAAACTCTGGTAATTTCCATAGGTAATTCCAATAAAACATATCTGATTTAACCATCCATTGATAACATGGTACCTGGATGGATTTCAGAGTTTCATGGATCACACCCTTCTTGCAAATGTTAAGTACCACTTTAAGCTTGTGGCCTTAGTTTGTAGAAATAGATCATTTAAAAATTAGATTATCAAATGGTCCTATAACCTTTCTTCCGCTTAAAAATCACTTCAGTACACTAATAATATAAATCCTATAAGAAGTTTTTTTCCTTTTATCATAAGAAAGATCATACAGTTCTCCTATCAACAAGCCTTTCTTTTTTCTTAGAGTTTGTTTATTTATTTTGAGAGAGGTAGAGAGAGTACAAGCTGGGATGGCACAGAGTAAAAGGAGAGAAAGAATCCCAAGCAGGCCCCTTGCTGTCAGCACAGAGCCTGACGTGGGGCTCTATCCTGTGAACTGTGAGATTATGACTTGAGGAGAAATCAAGAGTCAAATGATTAACCGACTTAGCCACCCAGGCGCTCCTCAACTAGACTTTCCAAGAAGACTTTTTAGATAGATAAAGCTTGAAATTATGTTTTTTTTAAAAAAAAGATTACTTCAATTTAATAATTAGACATTAATTAATACTAGTCATTATTCATACGCCCTTCTATGGTGCCAAGAAGACAGGACTGTCTTGGTCTTTAGGAAACATTCAGTACTGTAAGTTTACTTCAGTTTAGCTACAATTTCCTCAATGTTTTATTAGAACTAAAGGGTTTTTTTCACACTATTAAAAAATATACTTGTAAAATAATTTTCTACTTCTTTTACTCCCATTCCCTAGAGATGGGTAACATGAATAATGTTGTTTGTATCAGACGAATATGAAAACACACTGAGTCGTGTGTGTGTGCCTACATGTGTGTATGAATGTGTAATATTTTTTAATGTTTATTTATTTTGAGAGAAAGAGAGAAAGAAAGAGTGAGCAGAGGAGGGGCAGAGAGAGAGAAGGAGAGAGAATCCTGAGCAGGCTCTGCACTGTCAGCACAGAGCCCGACTCAGGGCTCGGCCTCATGAGTCATGAGACTGCGACTTGAGCCAAAATCAAGAGTCAGTCACTCAATGGACTGAGCCATCCAGGTGCCCCATGAGTATGTAATTTTTAATTCATGCCACTATGGAATTCCACCTGCTTTTCTCACTTAACATTATATCTCAGGTATTTTTCCAGGGTAAAAAACTGCTTTTGAAAAAGTGTATCTTGTTATTTTCCAAAAGTATCAGGATCTCTTGTAATGAGCATCCAGTCTGTAGAATTCAAATGGAAATAGAGTCTTTGACTATCAGAGTCAACTGCTTTCATCTAAGAGGGCGTTGTCTTCTCCCACACACTCTCCGCTGTCTTCAGGCTTCACCATCTCTCATTCATCCACGGGAGGACAGAGCCCTGATCTTGCTTGCCCCGTGCGTTCCATTTCAGAAGACATTCGAAGACCCTGAGGTTGCCTCATGCATAGGTTTGCTTCAAATACAGATCTCATTCAGAACCCATTCTGTCAAGTGAGCTCACACTGCATGTTTCCCATTGTGAGGAAAGAAAAATAGATTTAGCACTAAAATATACCATCTGTGTCAATATGTGTCAATATGTGCTGGTGTAGATTTAAATCTGAGCACATTTGTTAGTTTTAATTCTAAGGCATCAAGTACTGCAGTCATTGTTTCCTCTAGCCCTCAAAAGAAAGATCATCCTGGGATCACCAAATCCCTTCTTAGAAGTCAGGTCAAAACATCTGCCAAGAAAGACCTCTCTTGGGTAGAAGCTCCTAGAGCTTTCTTGCTTGGCTTGTTCAGTGAGCCTTTTTATGCCCAAAACAGCCCTGGGTTAAAGGCCTTTGAGAAAACAGTTAAAAGTGAGCTCTTTTTTTATCTCCCATGCCACAAATCCTTTCTCTGTTGCCTCACACTTTATATTATACCTTTGTGCAACATAAACATTTAAGGTTAGTTTTGTACCCCCTTGCCGCCCCCACACTGAAAAGATTCTTCCTAGTTTAGCCAGGACACCAAGAATGTGGAAAAGCCAGTGAAGTTTTAATTGGATTAAACTCTGTGTGTCCCTCTACCCCCAACCTCCTTACTGGTAACTTTCTTGACAGCTTAACTAACGAGATAATATGCAACAAAGAGACGTGGCATTGACAGGGCCTCCCGCCTTTCCCTGGGGGGGATACACCTGGGCCAGCTGTGAGTCGCAACAGAATAGCAAGTAACTGACAATAGCCCCCACCCGGATACTGTCACCACCTCCCAGGCTTTGTGCATTTCTGCGATGAAATTCAAACCTGAAATTTTAGCCTCTCAAAGTGATTGGATTCACCAGGCACCTTCTGAACTTGAGGTGGAGGCGCCAGAGGGGGAGCAAAGCCACTTCGCTGGTCTTTAATTCCCTCGGCCAAGAAAAATCAAAATCTGCCCACTTGGCACGTTTGCGAGGGAAGAAGGGCAATACGAATTTTCCTTCATACAATAATGCCGGCGATTAAAGAGCAGCCTCGCTGATGTCACTTGACACCCTTCTCCCACAGGGCTGGCAGGCAAAAGGCCAGGGTGTGAGGATGCGCAATTGGAGACATTAGTTACACCACCTTAGGTACGGTAGCAAAATAATATTTGATAAATGAAAATAAATCTAGGCAGACACAATTTCCAAATAGTTTTTAGAAGTACCTGTCACTTCCAGACTCTCTTCTTAAGCGTAGCCCTTGGTGAGCGAATCCATTTTACTGCTTCTTCCAGGCAGAAAATTTCAGCGTGCCCTGAAAATATTTCATGTTTCCAGAGGACAGTGACAGTCACATTGTCAGGTGACTCAGGGACTGTCCCTGAAAACTCCTTTCGGGAAGTTCCTACCTCCAATGGAAGCGGAGGGGTTCCTGTACCTCCACTTCAGCAGCCCTGGGAGCAATCCAGGGACCCCCAAAGGGTTGCCCCTGCAAGCAGAAGAGTTAATATATCTAATACCTTTCATAGGAAGACTTGCCATTATTAGAGCTAAAGTTGAAACGCAAAGGCCGTTGAGAGGCGGAGCTGTGCTTCAGAGTCCCCACCCCGGGGTGTATGGGCTTCTACCTGATCCCACCCTAAGGGCACATTTTGAACCTGGAGAAGACAGAGAGGGTGGGGAGCATCCAAGGGAAGAGGTGACCTAGGGATCCAAAGATCAACTTTGTATCTTGACTGTGTTTTTCACGTACATGCAATAGATCTACAACACGAGGACAACCGAACAAGAAGCTCTGGTAACTAAAAGGTAGTGAAGGGAGCAGACAACAAAGATATAAAGATAAAATTAAAATGGCTGGGGACAGTCTGACTTTCCATAGTTAGGAAGATCATAATCTTTTGACTTTTCTGTGTTGTAGGCTCACTGTACCCAGTAATACTGAAGCCAGTTATTGCATACGTTCTGGGAAACTCCACTGCATCAGAGTGTCAGAGGTGACAGCAGCGAAGGGCCAGGGATCCTATAGTAATTATGGGACCTTTGGTTCATCACTTAAAATAGGGTAAGTAGCTACCATGTTCTGTGTGCTACATTCTTAACTTCCAAATATTTTGTCTATGTCAGTCTATGTAGGAAGCTTTCAGTCTTACCACAATACATGCTTCTTTTTTAAATTTTTAAAAAGTTTTTTTTTATGTTTTTTATTTATTTTTGAGAGACAGAGCCAGTGAGAGCAGGGGAGGGTCAGATAGAGAAGGAGACACAGAATCCGAAGCAGGCCCCAGGCTCTGAGCTAGCTGTCAGCACAGAGCTCAAAGCAGGGCTCGAACCCACAAACCGTGAGATCATGACCTGAACTGAAGGTGGACACTTAACCAACTGAGCCACCCAGGTGCCCCCTTAAAAAGTTTTTATTTATTTATTTGGAGAGAGACAGAGACAGCATGAGTGGGGAGGGGCAGAGAGAGGGAGAGAAAATCCCAAGCTGGCTCCACACAGCTGATGCAGAGACCATGGAGCTCAAATTCATGAGTCACCAGATCATGCCCTGAGCCAAAATCAAGAGTCAGATGCTTAACCCACTGAGCCACCCAGGTGAGGACTAAATTAGTGTAAGGAAAGTAGTTAATCTTCCAATCTCCTCCTTCCTAGAGAGGAGGGAATTTCTAGTAAATTCTCTTGTATCACTTTCTGCTTCCCATTTTCCTCAGCTGTACCATGTGGATAGTAATAGGACCAGCTACATAGGGTTGTTGGGAGAATTAAATGAGGTAATTTATTTCCATTGCTTAGGAAGGTACATGGCATGTGGTAAACAGCAATCAATCGTCAGTTTTGTCAGGGGCTAACGCTGTGGTTATTTGATCAGGTCTAATATACTGCATTCTGGCAGGGACTGGGTGTGAGAATATAGGCTTCTTCACTGTGCTTTATTTTCACATTGGTCTTTAAGCATAGGAATTTAGTCTTGCAATTACCTTTGAGAACAAGACATGGTATGAAAAGCAGCGATGAATAAGAGACATCCTACTCCACTGAGGCAGCTGATGACATGGGTTATCCTGACACAAGCGATGGGCAGGAACCATTGGTTACCCTTCGTCTATTGAAAAACTGCCCCAACTGTGAGACTCTGGGCTGGCCTTCCACCATCTTAAGAAAATAACCCCAGACAGGTCTACCTTGGATGCCAGAAGAGCCTATTGCCAACAACTACAAATCAAGAAAAAAAATCCAAACAGGAAAAACCTAACAAACAAACAAAATGAAAACACTCTCCAAGCCTTGAACAACAATCCTGAAACAAGATTTGTTTCCCTACAGCTCTTAAGGCTAGAAAGCTGGGCTTTAATAGAAGGAAATGAAAGGGTAGTTCACTGTTCTCTCACACTGCATACTTTTTAAAAAGTAAAATATGAAATGCTAGGAGTCTGACTGATGACAGTTAATATGAAGAAAGAAAAAAATGCTTAGTATTGGAATGATTTCCCTGAGTCTGTGCACTCATAGTGGGCATATGGGTTGAATTCAGGGCTGTGTGGGAGATGTGAAAACTCTACAATTATAAGCAAACTTTGGTGGATGTATACATGCATTTTTGTAAAAAAGATTTAAAGCTTTTCTCTGATGTTTGGTTAGATCTGAGACTTCAAAAGGGTTAAGAGTCCTGGATCAGAGAACAGTACGCTTAGGTTTATAAATAATGATGGTTATCTTTTTTATCTTCATGTGGCACAAGAAAGTTCCAAAGGTCCCATATAATAATAATGTGGCATCTTGGCAAGAGAGATATTGATTCTTACTTTCTTGAGAGCCAACAGGAAGTGAGGGAGGGGGAGGCGCCCCAGGTCCTGGATTCTGACCGCCACTGCAGAGCGCAGCTTGCTTTGCTGCGGTTGACTGAGCGTAGGAGCTTTCTGGCTCTGTCCTAGACTCTGCAAATCATCCCACAATGTCTGCAGTTTTGACCTGAAGGTGATCTGGATTCTCAGAATCACTCTCACTTCCATAAGTCCCCTCTCTAGTACTTGCTGAGAAAGCCACTGGCTTCAAGTTTTCTTTTCAGTTCACATCTCAGACTTTACCTGAAGACACTCTGTGTCTGCCCCTCTCCATCGTTCCGCAGGAAGATGGGGTAAGACCTCTATCATTAAAGAGGTTATGGTGATTGTGCCAAAGCCCTGTACAAAGCACTGTAGGTTTTCCCACTTAATCCATATAACAGCACTGTAAGATCGGTATAATTATCAGTTTGCAGAAAAGTGAATCAGAGCTCAGAAAAGTTAAATTGAAATGCATACCACAGTCTGTATAACTTCAAAGACCAAGCTCTTAACTACTATGCTGTGGTAATGAGTTATTTCTATTAGATTGTAAAGTATCCTACAGTTTTGCTTATCTGGTTTATTTTGAAAGAAGTACAACTGTTTGGTTTGAAAGTATCTTCCCTAAACACAAGCTCCCTGCATGTTCCCTTGATTGAAGAAATCAATCCTTCTGCACCTCTAAACTGTGAGTTACAAACCCAGGTCCCGAAAGGTAGGAAATATCAGTGAACAAAGTCAGCTGGATGGTACTGGGAAACACTGGCAGGAATGCTCTTTGTGTCAGCTGTGGTCACTTTTAACAATTATCAGAATAGCTGAAAGTCTGCATCTTAAGTAAGGACTTTCATTTGCACACTTAACAAAAAGTCTATACTTAGGCAACCCATGACTGGTATAATAGCTCAAAATCCCATCAGAGGCAAGCCTTCTTCTCTTTCTGTTTCTCCATTCTTAGTCTATGGCTTCTGTCCTCATGTTGATAAAATGATGGCTGTGCCTCCAGCCATTGTATTTATATTCCAAGAAGGAAGGGCAGAGAGCAAGTAGAGCACAGAGAGCATTCCAGGCATGTCTGTCTCTAGACCCAGTCACCTGGCAACTCCTGGCCCTGGAAACTGGGGAAGTGAGCAGTGGTGCTGTGCACATCACCATTCCAAACAAAACTGAGGCTCTCAGTGAGGAAGAAGGGCAGCATATTTACTGGATGGACATCTCTGGGAGCAGCAACGCTTCACAAAGGGAAACAGCCACAAGGCAATTCAGGGGAAGCTCCCATTTTCTACAGGGCAAGTCAGTGTAGTCACATTAGCTGAGTCACTTGACTTAGGACTTAGTCCTAGAGTAAAGCCAAGATGGGACCTGCATATTTCATGGCTACAGGTTTCTGTTGTGTCCTGTGCAAGACATAAAGAATTTGCTAAAGAAACAGCTCAGTGCAATCCAACTGGGAAAGCATGGGCTTGTATTCAAAAGACCCAAGTTCAAGTCCCTCACCTGCCATGTGCCATCAGTATGACCTTAGACAAGTTATCAACCTCAAATTCTTCATGTTAGTCTAAGGCATGGGCTGCTGTGAGATTTAAATGATTTGATGGGTGTGATTATGGTTTTCCATTGACTCTTTGGTCTCTTAATTTGTTTTGTTATGGAAGTCACTTCATCTCGTTTCACTTACATATAACTGCTTGGCACATTGCACTGATGCTATTGAGAGAGAAATCTGTAGGCTTGTAGTGGGATAGCATCCTTAGAGTGCTTGCATCTCACAATGCTGGTCTTCCCTTCGGATATACTTTTCCCCGTCTTTTCCTCACAGTAATTCCTCTTTGGAGCTCAGCACTAAGCTCAGAAAAATCTACTTCACAGGCTTCCCCAAGTCTTCCATGGTCTTTCTACGCCATTGGCTTCCATAGCACTGCACCTTCCTGGTTCTTTTCTAAGTTTCTCCTTTTTGTTTTTGTTTTTCCCTTTTGTCTCTTTCATGGGCTCATTTTTTCTCCACTAGTGCCTGGAATCTAGAGATTTCAAGACTTGGACTTGGATTCAACTGTGACTTTTCTTAATTGATCCACTCCATGGGTTAATCTCAGCCATATTCATCATTCTATTTCAGTGTGGTGATAACTCATTCATCTGTATGTGTGGTTCACATTGTGTCTTAAGATTCAAAACCAGGCATCCATCCCATGGCTTCCTGGACATGTCTCCAGTGGGTGTTCAAATCACTGCAAATGTAAAATAATCAAAACAGAACATTTCCATATCCTGTGGAGTCTGCTCCTCCCCCTATATTCTCTATTTCAGGTAGCCTTAACATTTACACAGTCATGTCAGCTAACTCCTGAGTCATCTTGTCCCTTTCTGTCTTCTCTCCCACAAAGTCTTACCTGAGCTCTAGCATTTTTTTTTTCTCTTCTTCACCATGCTCACCACTACTGATTTGAAAACTCTGGCTGATTTCTGTCTGGAATATCTTAATGTCTTCCTACTTTACTCTCAGTATTATTCTTCTGACCACAGCTGCTGGAGTAAGAGTAAATAACTAAAATAAAATTGATCAAGTCATTTAAAAACACTTTGATAGCCACTCATGGTATCTCTCACTCATGATGTCCACCACTCACTTTCTACTGCCAAAAAAAAAACCCAAAAAACCCCCTTTGAACTCAGGGCATCCATGTGTTATCTGGGGATTCATCTAGTGGAACTTCTCTAGGGCTCATGTGCTTGTGTATGTCATGAGGTCCAGTGCTCCTCGGCTCCACGTCATCTGCATTCCTCAGCCTAGGGCTCTATCTGCTGGGCTGCACCCAGTGTTCCATGTATATATTTGTCAGATGGTTTAGATTGATTATTTTTACCTAACAATTAAAATATTCAGTAGCATGTGTAATACTTAAATGATTTCACCTTAGTTTAAGTTTGTGAAGATTGAGTCTTTTTGTCACTCATATTCTGTAAACCCTGAGTAACATTCCAATGTAGAGTCAAGCAAGGATATGACAATTAGAAGATTGATCAGAATTCCTGAGCATTTACTGGGCCTCCATCAAGATTTTTTTCCCACTGATGTAGAAGAACCCATTAATAAAGAAGCACCTGAGCAGTTAAAATTACTCACTCTTCAGGACCGTGGGCAGGAAAAGTATGTCCTTTGATGTTAACCTTGCTGAAAGGCACGGATACCCTAACTACATGTAGGGTGACATCACCCCTTTGTATTTGTGTAAATGGGCCAGATTAAGAAGATTAAGAAGGGAGTTGGTCAGAGGTAAAAGTCATTGAGTGGCAGTGCAGGGGAGGCAGCAAATCCCTCCCATTCTCTGAAAACCTTCATCACTCATGTCTTTACATGTATTTAGGGCAGAGAAGCAGGTAGCTTTCTGAATCACCACCTCTGCTCTGGGCCGAGTGCAGTTTTTAGCTCTGACTCTAGCAAACTAAGGACAACGGTCATATCCACATAGGGATCTTGTTTGCTTTTCATTCAAAGAAGCAGAACCCTAAAACCCTTCTCACAAGATGATACGACACAGATAGTGAGGGGGAAAATGGGGCTGCCTAAACTTAATGATTAAGTGTATGGTGTATTAATCCACCCCCCTATGGGTCAGACACACTAATGGATAGTTCCAGCTTTCATTTCAGGTTTTTAGATAGCTAAGGCAAAAGAATATGCATTCCACAGAGTATATAAGAATGACAGCTTTCAATATAATGTTTCCCAACTTTTAAGAAGTTATCAAAATTTATAGATATCCCTTTCCTCAAAACAAGAGTTCCTGTCCAATTTTGGTTCATTACTACAGTCAAGAGGAGCTATCAAAAAAATCTATCCATAGCATTTTCTGGATGAGTTACAAACTTGATGTACAAAATGCTTTACCCTCTGAGCTCTGAGTATATCTTTCCACACTTACTTTCTCCCTCCCACGCAATTTTTTAATCTATACTGCATACAGATAATACACACACACACACACGTAAAAGGCACACACACATGGGCACATACCCCACACAAGGACACACACTGTATGCACACACATATACAGAAGGACATACATATATACTTAGGCAAACATAGTGACAGACATGGGCACATATAGGACACACAGATACATATAAAAAGTCATGAACACAGGTGTGCACATAGGCACACATACCCAATGGTGTGCATGTACACAGGCACATATAAGGACACATATATATGCACACGCACATTCACACAGGAAGGTATCCACACGCAGTGTACATGTGAGAACATACATGGGTCACATAGGACACATACATGGACATACACACACCATGCAGACCTGGGCAGATGTCCAAAGACACACTCCACAGTTCATCTCACATGGATTAATCCTTGTTTTTTCCTGGGTCTCACTTCCAGCAAGGGGGTACAGTCTTTCACTTGGTTCATGAACTAATCAGGCTTTTTGCTTTTCCCAAGAGCCCATTAATGCTACCGTCATTTTAGCGGATTGCTAAAACAACTGGCCCTTTCTCTCGGCAACCCCACATATAAACCCTCATCACAGACACTTGTCAAGAAGTATTGTTTGAACTCACCGCTGTTCAGAAATAGGCCCTTAGAGGTGATCACCTCATCATATGTAGCCTATACATTCTACTGAATTGGGGACATTCACATGAAATCTGAGAGCCACAGATGTGAGGCACACATGTAGCCATATTGGAAAAAAAAAAAACACAAGAAGACACAAGTAAAATAGATTTTCATAATGTATTTTACTTAACCTATTATAAAATATTATTTTAACTGATAATCATTATCAAATTATTAATGAGATTTTTACCTAATTTTTTGTGTGTATGGTGGTCCTTGAAGTTTAGTGTTTATCTAAACATGGACTAACTGCATTTCACGTGTCAAAGTTGCTTGTGTCTGGTGACTACTATATTGTACACTGCAGCACAGACTTGGCCAAATCCTCTCTAGATCACATCCTACCAGTAGAAAGCCAGGCGTCGGTGACTAGGAAGCTTTGAGACAAATGTACGGTTGCCTCTGGAACATCTTTGCATGCGACTAAGGCATGCTTTGTCTAAGCTCTCTTAGCACCAGCATTTATCTTGTTTCCTCTCTGCTTAATTTTTAAGTTATTTTGCTTTGCTGTGTCAAATGCGTGTTTATAAATCATTTTAAGTCCTCTTTTGTTTGTTGTTTGTCTTCTAATGAGGCAAGTTGAAGGAGGTACTCATGTTCTTTCATATTGTTGTGATTCTCCACATTCATCTCTGGGGGGAAGGCCATTCATGGACCCCTTCTCCCATCCCCCAGGGCAGGAGCTCCTTGCTTTATGCACTCAAGAGCTTGCTGTTCAGTCAGTTCTCCAGGATTGCTACAGACATTCCCCTAAAAATCACTGTGCTATGCAAAATCAAGCAATGAAAACCATAGGGCTTATGGGGAAAATGGAATTAGGTGCACAACATGCAAAAGTGACACGTCAGTACACAAAAACAAAAGGAACTGAATGAAAACAGTAGTACAGTTTTACACATATACAATGGTTCAAGAAGTACATAAGTACTGCACTAGACAGGGCACCTGACTTCAAATGAGACCCAAAGTTTGCTGATGCAAGTGGGGGTCAGAAGGGTTCAGCTTCCAAGTTGGTGGAGGAAGGGAGTTGAAAGCTAAGGGAAGGCCATAATAGCAGACATGGTACATGTGGCCCGGTCCCTCTTGAGCTAAGGGACTGGAGGCATGTTTAGGTGTGCGTGCGTGTGTGTGTGTGCACATGTGTGCACGTGCACATGTGCTCTTGGATTTGCCTACACTGCTCAGTTCATCCGGGTGCAGTTTTCTCCATTCACCTAGTGTTTCCTGCAGGTGAAGTGTGCAAAATCAGATGCAAAATTCACATTGTGCTCAACTTAGTACCCAATATAACAATCATTAGAGCAAAATTAGATTTTTGAAAATGAGCATTATAACATAACTCACTATAGTTATTTCTGTTCTCACCACATTTGCATCTGTTTATTTCTGGTTGCTTTTACACTGCTCCTGAGCTCTCTGGTTTTCTGCGAACTAACTTGGAGTGAGACTCACGTCTCATCTTTGTACCATCTACCGCTCCCTAGCCCAGTGCCTGACACATAGGAGTCCTCAAGCATCATTCAGATTATATTAATTTAAGGTATATTTGCCTCATGTCAAAATTTTAAGGTAGTTTTATTAGTTTATTTATTTTGGGAGAGAGAGAGAGAGAGAGAGAGAGAGAGAGAGAGAGAGAGAATGAGCTTGGGAGGGGCAGAGAGAGAGAGAGGGACAGAGTCTCCCAAGTGGGTTCTATGCTGACAGCAGTGAACCTGATGGGGGGGCTCGAACACCCGAACTATGAGATCATGACCTGAGCTGGACTTTTAACCAACGGAGCCACCCAGGCGCCCCTTATGTCAGATTTTTAACTCCTCAAGGGCAGATCCCACACCTTGCATACATCTGCCTCTTCAAACCATCTTTCGGTTTGACACCTGGTAAGCTCAGAAAGGGGTGGAGGATGGCAGCATGTGCAGTGTGTCCACTCTGCTGCCTGTGCTCCTTCACCACCCCTTGCTGGTCCCTTATCTCGGGGACACTTAGCCCATCCTAAGAAAATGTCAGTGGCTTAGTCAATGGGTTCAGTGTCTTAATAGAGCAGACTAAGGGGAGCCAAAGCAGGCTAAGGAAACAATGGTCAGCGTTGTTTTTCGAAGTCTTTCTCTGTTCCCTCCCCCAGTATGGAATCCCTTCCAGGCTGCTTTCCAGATTGGGACCAAGCCCTTACCAGTCTTGTAGAAATGCTTTTGTACATGATTGTGGTAATAAAACCAGTGAAAACAGCATTCTTTCCCCGTTGGCTAGGCTAGGATTATTCCTTACTCTGGGCAAATGGGCAAATGAAAGTTTGAATAGAGCAACTAGAACATCAGGTCACTGAACCACACTGGAAACACCCAATGGAGTCGAAGGTCCTTTCTACACATATACATTGTATAGACAAAGCAGTAAAAGAGATGAAAGAAACAGTTGAAAAATCACTTTATTTTGTTTGCACAGTAACAAAGTGTTTCTCACTTTTTAATTTATGACTGTGGAGCCTTACCAAGAATCTGAATATCTTCCATGTGTGTGTCATTGCCCTCTACTGGATAAATTGGGCAAAATGTTGTTTCATTTGTGTCCGTATAGAAATGTATCAAATAATAGCCCATACTTGCCTAACATTTGGTCTTTTTATTTTTCAATATGTTTCTACATGTAGCATTTTAGCTCATTCTGATAATAATGCTTTGAAATAATGAAGCTACTTTCATTCCCATTTTACAGATGAGAAAACTGAGGCAGAGAGTAAACTTATTCATTCAGCATAGATACTTTAAGGAAGCCACATAAAAAGAACTATATGCCAGGCAATTTACAAAGAGGACTAAGATGGTATCTTTGCTCTGGAAGCTTATCCTGTATTGTAGATAAGATATATATACAAATAAGTATAATGAAAATAAAACTTGTGATATATGAACAAATGAAAATAAGATTTATTAATTTTTCACTCTGTGCCAGGTTTTCATATCTGTTATTGTCTTTTTTCTCTTATAACTGGTATACGTTGTGTGTGCTGTTTTCCAAATGACAAAATTGTTGCTTATTTGTCAACTGCTCCCAGCAAAAAAAAGACCCTATAGGAAATGAAGAGGGAGATTAACAATTGGTGCACATTTCACAAGTCTTCATGAGGGCAGTGGTTTTTGATCAAGGGCTTGAGAGATGAGCAAAAGCAGGCAGATGTTCCCGGGAAGCTCTGCTCACATCGTGAGCCAAGTGTGGGGCTCCTTTGGGGGTGACAGGTCCTATAGAGAGCGTGGAGATTAGGCTGCAGGAAAAGAGCTACCACTGGTGCAGAATGCGTATCCAAAGGAAGCCTGCCAGGAGCAAGTGGGAAAGCCAGGGAGGGTCTATATCTGCTCCACTGTGCAGTAGGACAGGATCTGGGAGGGAGGGTCGTGGCTCCGGCCCCGCGCTGGCGGGAGGTGGCGGTGCCTGGCGGTGTGCGTGGGGAGGCTGCAGGCCGAGAGTCTCGGTTTCTGCTGCTTATGGATGTGGTCACAGGTCAGTGGGAGGCTGGTGTGGGAAGTGGGAGTAGGCTGTGACAGGGTGTGCTCCTGGGAGTCAGTAAGGAGTGTCACACAACAAGGGAAAATCGAAAATCCTTCACTTTCACATTAGAGGTTGCTGAACTGTGGAACCTTCTTTTTCCTTCAACAACCCTGACCAACCTAAAAAGCAGCATGTAAAATAAAAAAATTAAAAAATAAAAAAACAAACTGAAGAAACTGTAGCAAATGAAACAGGGCTCTCTTTGTCCTCTGAACATGATGACAAGCCTCATTTAGTAGAGGACATGGGTGATTTTTGCCTAGAGTTTTCCTTTTATGCCTAACAATTTCTCAAGCCCTCCAGAGTAAACCCTTACCACCTTCCCTGTGTTCTGTTTCTGGTGGCTTCCCAGAGAGTTTCAGGAACAGAATAAATGACAGGGACCACAGAGAGTTTTCCATGCTTCAGAGGCCATGGCCATACTTCCAGGGGGACTAAAGGGGCAGGGGATGTGTGCTAGAAGAGAAATGAAAGGAGAAGAAAAGCTAAGCCAAGTTACAGGAATGGGTCTGATCCTTTCTGTGACTAAAGGAAGCACTAAGTTAGAACTTGTTTTTCCTCTGAAACTCTCTTGTTAGGACTTTTTCAAGCCACTGAGAAAGTAGGCAAGAAGGAACGACAGGAGGGAGGGAGAAGAGAGAGAGAGAGAGAGAGATGTAGAGACAGGTAAGTAGGTAAGTAGGTAGATACAAATATACATACACAGACAGATGCAGAGAAAGATGACAGAGACACAAACGGAAATGAACCTTGAATAATCATGACACTATTATAACTTCCTGAAGAAGGGGACACTTCTCTTGACACAGTCTTGACCCTCAAATAATGCACTGGACCAAGAGTGTACATTCATTCTCTGTTTCATGCATAATTATTGTAAACATATTGTATCCCTCCATTTAGTTATTCATCAAGAATATATTGTATGCCTACTAGGTGCCAGAACTATGCCAGAAGAGGGGAATACAAAGATAGGTAGGCAAGATCTTTCCCCTTAACTAGCTCAGAGCCTTTGCCCCTCTAGGGCTGCAGATCCGAGGTGTTTGGCAGATGTTGGACCCAGCTGTGCTGGTGTCACTTCACCTCCAGGAGGGTTGGGACCTGGGAGTACCGGTTCTGCCACTTCATTGGCACTACCAAGACAACACGTAACCGCAAGTCAGATGATATTTTGTCTCTTTGTCCTTGTTAGGATCTATCCAAAGCTTTGAGTTTTGGAGAGGGGAGCGCTATTGGCATAAAAGACAAAAAGGCACAAAAGTCCAGATTCTTGCCACACTGGCTGGAGCAAGAAATTATTCTCATCTCCTACTCATCCCCACCATTCCCCTCACTGTTCTGTCTTTATTATTAGCCAGACCACATGGTGAATGAGGCTACAATGAGATTCATTTCCTCTTCTCTCTTGAGATTCCAAGCTTCCTCTCTCTCTCCTGATACATGTTTCAGGAGAAAGGAGGACTGAGCTACTGTGGACACTGAGTGGGAAGTAGTGTAGCATTAAATCATCAGGAAAGGCAAACCGAAGTGGAGGGGGCCATGTTTATCCTTTGAAGTAGAAAAATAAACGCACTTGGAGGAACAGTTCTTTGCTTTTGGTGCACTTCATCAACACTTTTGTATTGTTTTCATATAAGTGGTTTTTGTTCCTCACATCATGTAAGATGTCTACAGAGGATTAGGTTCCGGGGAGGTCACAAAGTGGGGCATTTTCCTGTGACTTGAGCAATTTGTTTAAAAAATGTGGATGGAGGAGAGTTGGAAAATCGAGTAGAGCTAAAGCTGTGGAAATGGTATAAGCTAAAACAAAAAGTGGTCTAGAGCTTTCAGAATTTTTTTCTTTTAAAAATGTGCTGGAGGTTCATGGAACTCTTCGTTTCACCGAACTTTGCACACAGACCAACCTCAGTATGGTCTGTTAGGTTTCAAATATCATTCACAAGAAAAATTCAAATCAGCACACAAGGAGCTGACACAGAATAGCAATTTGAGTTTACTTTTCTAGAACAAAGAGAGTTTGGAAAGTAACAACAGCTGTTATCCACTGGCACCATCATTTTGCAAATGGATGTTTAATGTCACAAAAAGGAGAAAGGAAACAACTTCACATATATATATATAAATATTCTCTTCTATTTAACCAAGTTGTGTTTTTGAAGCACTCACAATATTGGCTTTGTGCTTTTCATTTTGCCAGGGGAACCGGTGATGGTGCATCACAGACCAGTTCTGGGCCAGCCTGTGGTAACCCTGGCCCTGAATTCTAAATTTAGTGATCTCCAAAGGGCAGCCCAGTATTGGAACAACTCTACACAGGTCCTCCCAGATAGAATCTGGAGTCTAGCAGCAGGTGATATCTTGGATAAGTTACTCTGAACCTCAGTTTCCTCATCCAGAAAATGAAGGTGCTGCTATTTGCCTTGGGAAACTATTATGCTTGTTTGATCAGTTAGTGGGCTGAGGTGCTCAGCAGAAGGCTTTGTCTCAGGCCCTAAATGAGATATTTCCCTAATCTTCCTTCCCTTCCTTACAGTATGACCTGAACCTTACTCCTTTTATCTCTGAGAGAGCTGGCAGGGGGACCCAAATTTAGGAGGTACTCAATAAAGGTTTGCTGAATTGAATTTGTGTGAGCATGACTCATAACATAGCATTTGTTACCAGTCATCTTATTTTAGTAATTGCTCCTTGTCTTGCATCCCTTACAAATTTTGTGCATTTTGGGGGTGAGAAATGGTATTGTCCATTTTTCCACGATTACCCTTCTTCCACAATGCCCAGGACAGCACAAGTTACATCCTAAAGGCTCTGTAAATACTTGTAAACCCGTCACTGAAAAGCAGACAGCCTGCCTCTTTTTCTGGGTGAAATGAAAATCTTTAAGTAGTGTGTGTGAGTGTGTGCACACACGTGCGTGCACACACACATGCACTTACCCATTTTCATGGCCTTTTATTTCTAGAAGTCTCAGTCTGCCTTGGAACTCCAGTGATAATTCTGAGTTTACAGACATTCGGCAAGGATGATCCGATTGCACTTTTGGAAAAATCTATTTCAAGTGTGATAGCTTATGTGCCGAGGGCAAGGGTTCTTTCTTTTGCTACTAATAACTCAACAAGGACAGCAGTAGTGCTGCTTACAGGGTCTTCATTCTTCACAGGTGGAGCAGAATTACCTCATATGGGCAACTACATTTTACTTACTTAGTGGTGATCTGATTACCTTGATCTTAAGCATTTTCACTTTGTGCTATCCATGCCCACAGAGAGTTGGGGAAAATGAGAAGGGCCTGTGGAAATACACATCTAATTTTATATTGCAGTTGTATTGGTAATTGCAACTTAACCAGCTTTACTGCTAGTTCTGGAGGGAAGGGAAATTACATGCAATAATAAGATTTTTGGAGAAATGGATATGATACATAACACAAGAGCCTCTTCTGATGAAATAGCTAATACTAAGTACACATGTGGAAGGCTAATAAATAAGTTTTTTATTAAGGATAATTTTTTTCAGTAGTCAATAACAAAGTAACCAGGAAGGACCATCCAGGGAGAGTGTGCTATGCCCCTACTTCTTTCTGAATTAAAATGATGTCTTTCCCTTTAGTGTAGCTTTGGTGGAAAGGTTCGTGGAGACTGGGATGGGAGGGAGAAGGAACACTCAAAACACCTTTGTAGACCTTCGAGTCTTCTAGTCTTCCTAGTGACTTGTACCCAGTCATGTCGATTCTAGGAAATTTTCAGGGAATGATCCCATGATACTGGTAAATTGAACTTTATTCCTAAGATCAGTGTTTTCTTTTTTAATTACCTTGGATATCTTAGTTTGATCAAGAGGTTTTGAACAAACAACTCCAGTGATTTACAGCACTGGTGTTGAATCAGGTGAGTCCCACTGGGTTTTGAAAGTGTCCTCCGTGGCCCACAGTAAAAGTAACCACGTCCTGTGGTTTTTACAGTTTATTGTCCTGTGATATTTATAGTGCCAGCTGCGTGCTAGGGACAGCTTGATTTGCTGATACTCATATCAAAGTCTTAGCCATAGTGCCAATTTTTGCTCCAACATATGAGGGGGATCATAATACAAGTATGAAAGTAAGATTGTGTGTGTGTGTGTCTGTGTGTGCACTTGCACACACACACTTGTGTAGATGGAAGCAGCCAATTAAATCTGACTAATTCCTCTTAACTTCTCATTCAGCTCTCAATATTGGGACTAAGGGATCTTTTAGGAGGAAGAGGACAGTTTTCCTTTATGAAAAAATTATAGATGTGCCCTGAACCAGTCTAATTTGTTATTAACAATTTGTTATGCAGCTCTCATCTTTGAATTTATCTAAGCCCTTCCTGCTCCTATTTTTACTTGCAGCTCATATAAATAATTGGCATAATAAATTCCACATGTTACTTCATTTGCAGTTAAGAACTTCCTTTCAAATTTCAAGAATGTTCCTCTAAATTTGCTCTCATGGGATGGGGGGAAAGATGCCTCTAATCATTATCTCCTCTTAATTTCCATCACTTTCAAACTGTAGCTTTATAATCTTCAAAGCCAGCTTGGCATCGAAAACAACAATTACAACAATATTTTGTGGAAACTTTGCCCTAAAAGACAGCATTATCTAAATGCTCAATTCAGCCATCACTTACGGTGTTGATACTGGCAGCTCGACAAGGAGATGCAAAGTAGAATAAAATATAGCTCCTGTCTTCCAGGAGCCCTTGACTGAGCTGAAGAGACCCGGGTATAAACTGGAGAGTATAAGGCACACTCAACCGAGTTATGTAAAACATTATGGACGGCAACACAGTTGGGGGAGAAATTGCTCCTGGGAGACAGGAATCCATTGAAACCCACAGTATTGAACAGACACTTGAATTTTAAAGGGAGAGGAGCCTTGTCTAAAAAATAACTGGTGAAAAGCAATAAATACAGGGATTAAGAACATGGAGTTTGCAGTCAAAGAGAGCTGGGTTTGACTCATATTTCTGTTGCTTCATAGATGTGTAACCTTGGGCAAATTGCTTTACCTCTGAAAACCAAGGTTTCCTGTGAAATAAAATGAAGCTAATGCTGCCGCTCTTCCCCTTAGAGTGTTGTCATAAGGCTCACCTGATATTTTGGATGTAAAGCCCTTAGCATAGTGCCTGGTTACATTGTGAGCATTTATGTGATGACTGTCATTGTTACGATAACTCAGGCAGAGATCCGAGTTAGAGTTTCATTCTGTCTTCAGAGAAGCATCAGGTGTCCTTTGCCCTCTCATGATCCAAATAAAGCATGGCTAGTGTCATTGCTTAGTGAAGGGTGTGGAGGGAGGTTGGTGGTGCTGGGGTGAAGGAGACGCTGAAAGACTACAAGGATGCTACCAAGCATGGTGTTTCAACCACAGGCCCTAGACCTCATATCTGTGAATCACTTGTTCCAATGCAGATTCATGGAGCAACCCTTGCATCTACTAACTGGAGATAAGTGTCAGCATCTATATTTCATAGACTTTCTGGGATGATGTGTACACCCACTACAGTATGGAAGTCCCTTCCTATATTGATGTAGCTCCAGTCTGCTGAGGACTCTCTGCTCACTAGAGGTTTCCCCCTAACTCTGGAGTTCCTTTTCTCCTCCAGTGCCTCACCAGAACTTCCTGCTGACTCCATTTCTAATTTCAAGTAGTTTTCTGTGAGTACTTTCCCATCATCTACTAGAAGTCAGTCTGATGAGATTTCAAATATGTGCACAGTAGATATTCTGCCTTGTTTTTCACACTTACATGACCAGCTTAATCCATATCTATTTCTCATTTCTCAGTCCCTCCCTCAACACCCCCTTCGCTGCATAGTCTTATCTGAATAAGTGTAGTAAGTCACAGACATGGAAAAGCTGGCTAGATGCTGACCATTATAGCCTTACAGTTGACCCTTTCTGTATTAGGGACTGCTTATTGACCACAGAATTAAATATTTGTGTCCAACTCTTTTGTATATAAATGATATCACAATTGTCATGGATTCTTAGATTGAGAGGCATTGATATTTATGGGAAAATGAAGTAAAAATGTGTAAAATAAGTAAGTAGCTTCAGGGACAAAATCAAAGATACCAACTTTTAAGGCCTTGAGATGGGAAACCAAGAGATATAGTAAAAAGAGATTTGAATCAGAGTCACGAGACTGGAGTTCAAGTGTGGTTTCTCCTCTAATTAGCTGGAAATGGATTTAATTCACTTTGCATTTCATGGTGTCCGAGTATCATGTCTATACTTCAGGAATTGGACCAGACAGTATCTAAGATTTTTTCCAGCTTTATCATTCTTTGTAGAAGTTTATAATTCTTCCCTAGAGCATTCTGGGATTTAAATGTCATGGTATTCTGGTTGAAGAACACATTCCTAGTATGTATTCTGGAATTTATATCTATGATTTTATGTATAGTGTTATAATTAATAGTATACATTTTGCATCATATTTATGTATCACTTTACAGTTTTTACATTTTTGCATACACTGTTTCATGATCAAAACAATCCTCTGAGATATGTTGTGCAGGAATTATTGTCTATTTTTCTTTTTTTTTTTTAAATGTTTTTTTATTTATTATTGAGACAGAGAGAAACAGAGCATGAGCAGGGGAAGGGCAGAGAGAGAGGGAGACACAGAATCTGAAGCAGGCTCCAGGCTCTGAACTGTTTGCATAGAGCCTGATGGGGGGCTTGAACCCACGAACCATGAGATCATGACCTCAGCCAAAGTCGGTTGCTTAACTGACTGAACCACCCAGGTGACCCTATTGTCTACTTTTCAATTGAGGACACAGAAGCCAAGAAAGTTAGATGATTTATCCTAAGCCACACTACTAATACATGACAGAGGTGAAACTTAATTCAGTAGTCTTTCCCCAATCCACACAACTGCTCAGATTTAAGTAGAGAAAATACCTTTTCTGTGGGCATAAAGTAAGCTTAACAACTGTGAAAACAAAACCTCACCCAAGCATCACCTCTAAGAACCATAGTATTTGAGGACGTTACAGAAGCTATGCAGTCCACAGCTCTCAGGAAGATGGGTGGAGCTGTTCAGGCTGCTGGTTTGTAAGATAAAAATGAAAAAATCTAATACATGAATATAACTTTACAGTTTTCAAAAGACAAGTGCTTTACTATAGAAATATGTTTTGTTTTCATTTTTTCTAATGTTTTATTTATTTTTGAGAGAGACAGCATGAGCAGGGGAGGGTCAGAGAGAGAAGGAGACACAGAATCCGAAGTAGATTCCAGGATCTGAGCTGTCAGCACAGAGCCCGACGCAGGGCTCTATCCCACGAACCACAAGATCATGACCTAAGCTGAAGCCAGACGTTCAACTGACTGAGCCACCCAGGTGCCCCTAGATATATGTGTTTAAAGACAAATTATTAAAGATGAGAAACTGAAAGTCAGATAGATGCCTATTGATAGAGAGCAACAAAGTCAGATTAGATTCAGGTTTTCTGAGTCCTAGACCCTAGGATCACTCCACCACATAGCATGGCCCAGCATCCCAGTTTGCCTGAGCCTGATGGGTTTCTTAGGATATGAAATTTTCAGTGCTAAAACTGAAATTTGCAGGCAAACTGGCATAAAGTTGGTCCCCCCCCACCACGCTGCCTAAGTTCAAACACATACTGTTACCATTCTGATTTTACCACCAGGCAATAAACGGTTAAGTCAACAGGTCTCTGGGATCACTAAGTGACCCATCTTGTTATCAAGATGAAACAGGAATAATAATGATAATTGTGTAACCAAGATCTTGATTATGATACTAATCAAAACATTTGCCATAACAATGTCAATTACCATTAAATAGCATTTCCTTGCTTACAGTATGGGAACCAAGCCAACAATATAATAAACCACCCACGATGGAGTGCAGGGATGTTGCCTTTGTTCTAGAAAAGGACCACATGAAATAAACTTTATAGAATTATTTATAAACTGATGCGATAATTTGTGGTGTGTATTTTTTTATTGTTAGGTCCACTAAGTGCACTTTTGTTAATCCCAAAACAGAAAAGTGTCTTTCACTAGAATGGGATTGATTATAAAATGTAGCATTTGAAGAAATGGTACTCTCTTCAGTCATAAATAGAAAACAACCATACAGAATTCTTATTTCCATCACTTCTTTTATGGTGTTCTATATAGTTGCCAAATGCTTTAGAAACTACCCTCAGATGGTAGATGTATTTTTGTTGTTGTAGTCTCCTGATTTTGATATCATTGGTGAATTTATTCCAGTCCTGAGCTCTTTTTAACCCGTCAACTTTGATTAAGTCAAGTTCTCATTTCAATATGGACCAAGATTCTGTTTGACAGCAAGAATGACCTCTGGTTTCCTCCCAAGGACATCTTTTCTATAAAGTGAATCATAAACTCTGAGAGGACAGCCGAGACACTGATGGGTTTCTGTTCAAACTGAGTCAGGGAACAAAAGGGAGATGGCTTACCATCATGGTGCAGGATATCCACAGTAGGCAGAGGGAAGGGCTGCCTTGTTTAATGGCTGGGGAATGCTGAGACTTATTCCTAGAAGTCAAGGAATCCTCTTAAGTGGAGACCTTGACTGAAGGCAGTTTTTAACTACGTTGATTATGGAATACTTCCAACCCACATCCTAATGCATGATAAAGTTTGATTGGAAGATGAATAGTGAAGTAGGTGGGGATGGGATGTTTATGAAAAGAGGAGAGGGTGGCCCCATTTGTAAGGGGGATGACGTCATGAATCCATTCTGTGTAAATCTAGACTCCTGAAGCTGGCAGTCATCTTTAACGTAGCTTCTTTCAGTCAGGCAGCTGAATTTGCTAGCTTTTGTCTCTTTTATATGAGATCATTTTTCTTCTGGTTCTTTAAAACAATACAACATGTAAGTGAAAAGAACGATGGGTATTAATAAGTGAAATGTCTTTTTTTTTTTTTTTTTACATCTGAGGATGCTTAGACTCAGAACTGTCAAAGGATTTGCCCAAAGCTACACAACTGGGAATTTGCAGAGTAGCCCAGAATACAGGCTTCTTGCCTCCTTGTTCTGTGCTTGCTCACTGTGCCTTTCCTCTGGCTCACTTGCTACATTTAGGAGGTATTCTCCCCTCACAGTGTGGCGGTCTGAGCTTATACAGGTAATTGTGGCAGGCTGGTGAACGAAAAAGAAGATAAGTCAGTTGTCCCTACACATTTCCTGTTTTAGATTGGAGTCCCCAGCAGTGCTCAACCCAATGCCTTTGCCTCTCTAGTCCACCCAGCACTTGATGCCTCTGCTGATGCTCACGTCGTTTCATTTGTTCCCAGAGTGAGGGGAATCACTTTGTCCTTCAGGACCACTAGGGAGTAAAACATGTGCTCCAGTTGAGCATTCGACTTTGGCTCAGGTCATGATCTCACAGTTTGTGGGTTTGAGCCCCGCATCGGGCTCTGTGCTGACAGCTCAGAGCCTGGAGCCAGCTTCTGATTCTGTGTGTCCCTGTCTCTCTGCCCCTCCCCTACTCATGATCTGTCTCTCTCTTTCTCTCAAAAATAAATAAATGTTTAAAAACTTTTTAAATGGAATTATATTCAATCACTGTGTCTGGGTGCAGATATATTTTTTTAATGGTCACTTATTTATTTTGAGAGAGAGACCTAGAGAGACAGCAAGCATGAGTGAGGGAGGGACAGAAAGAGAGAGACAGAGAGACAAAGAATTCCAAGCACGATCTGCAGTGTCAGCACAGAGCCCATCATGGGGCTTGATCCCTTAAACCATGAGATCACAACCTGAGCCGAAATCAAGAGTCAGATGCTCAACTGACTAAGCCACCAGGGATGCCTGGGTTCAGATATTCTTAACAGTGTGGATAGATATATTTGATTAAAATAAACTGTTAAATAAAATGTTTCTTAATTAATAGTTTTTTTGTTAGACAGAAATCATCCATCCTCTAGAGTCTAATCACCGTGTTGTTCAAAGGGTGTATGTAGGCACTAGGGGAAGATGAACTTTTTCTGTGCAGAGCAGTCCCATGCTTTGTATCCCTGACCACACTCTAAAAACCAGAACTCAGGAAAATGTATGTAAAGCAGAAATGTTCCACACATTTCCAAATGCTTCTTGCGGGTAGGAGAGGAGGTCTTGCCTGTGGTTGGAAACTTCTGATCAGATAAAGATAATATAATGGTGATAAAAAGAAAGTCAGGCTTATTAGTTGTGTGGCCCAGAGCACATTACTTATCTCTGGGCCTCAGTTTCTTCATTTGTATAATGAGAGTAATAATAAAGAACTTCATAAGATTATTGTCTATGTGATTATAATTAATGAATATAATAATTCACATAAAGTTCCTAGTGAATCACCTCATGAATGGTAGGCAAATAGGTAGGCAAGCAGTATGTAATTAACTTCTATTCATTCTTTCTCTTCTTAATTTAAAATGTTCCTTTTGTAGGAAGGGCTGGACTTAACTTCTGGACAAGCAGTGCTATTGTGGTGGATGTGTCTAGACATGAAACAGAGGTCCTCAGAAAATGTTTGGGAGTGTAAATATTCCAGAAGGGGAACATAGTAGCTAGTGTAGATTAGAGAATCTCAGTTGGTTCCATCCTACATGCACAGTTCACGTACCTGAACTTTTAATTTTGAGGTCAGTCATCAATTTGTCATATTGTCCAGCAAACCAATTTCCTATGAATGGGTTTTATTTATTGTAGACCAGCTTGTGACTAGCAAGTAACCTCCAAGAAGTAGATGTGATTCAGATTTTTTTTTTTATTTCAGACAATGATTTTTGGGATAGGAAGAAAAAAAAAACAGACTGCATAGATTACCAGTCATTTTCCTGAAAACTTGGCTTCTGGAGAAGAGGGTCTTAGGTATCATTCTCTCAAATTTTCACCATGTTTGTTACTTTGAAGTATTGTATATCCTGGATCCCCTTCAACTCTGTGTGCATTTCCAAAGCACAGGAACACATACTGGAAACCCTGGAAGCATGTTTCTTTCAATGTCATTTAGCTTGTTATAAACTTTTAACTTGAAAGATTTTCCCAGAGAAGCCAAAGTGTATGTAATTCCAGTGTCTGAGTTCTATATTTCTCTTGAAATGCAAACTCTATAAAAAAGTCAAAGTGGAATTTTACACCACACCCAGCTTTCAGTGTCTCTCTCCCTGAAAATGTACAGCAGCAGAGAAGAGAATGTTCACTACAAGACCCATTGTCTCTGAGATTCAGTAAACACTCAACTGAAAATCTACTAGTGCTAGGCCAAGGCCAGGGAGACCAAGGTGAGTCACATGAACAGCCTAATGACCTAGATTAAGAGTAATCATAATAACAACGACTGTAATAGTAATGATTCAGATGTTCTAGGCAGTGTTTCAGAACATCAAAAGTATTAACTAATTTAACTCTCGTGATCATCCTATGAAGAAATCACTATTGTTTTCTTTGTACAAATGAGAAATTTGAGGCCCAGAAGAGTGTTGTGTCATATCACTGGTAAATGGTGGAGCCAGGGTTGAAGCCAGGCTCCCTGGCTCAAAACTCCAGCCAGAGAAGGGCATGCCTCACTGTCTGGAGGACTAGAGGAAAAGCTTTACAGAACAATGTCTTTGGTGTTATGTCTCAAAAGATGACTGGGTATTCTCCAGGCAGGTATGGCAGGGAGTGGTATGCTAGGCAGAGGGAATAGAACCTGAACAGGCTTAAAAGTTTTTAACACTAAGGATGCTGTGGCTCGGTGAAAATGGATAATTTTAGGAAGTTTAATATAAAGACTAATTTAACAGTGTGCATGGGATTTAAAGATATCACTAAGGGTGTGCACTGTCCAGAGCTATTAACGTCAGAAAGTCATTTTCACCCCAAGGCTTAAAGGGGCAAAGGAGTGAGGTGGGATCATGACTCTCCAGGACCACAAAGAGTAACTGTATGGATATAGGATCAGGACAGGAGCCCTTGATAGAGGGATGCAGCCAGTCTATAGCAACCTAACATAAAGGAAGCAGGGAATACATCCCCAAATTCATGCTCTTCTTACATTCTGAGCTTCTACTTACACTGTGCATTGGCTGAAACCAGCTAAAGGCCCTGGGGCCAATGAATCCATAGACATGTCCAAAATGGTCGCCTCCCTGGGTACAGAACAGGGCAGGAATAATTGACAGTGGATCTGGAGGGGCAAATGGACACTCTCTGGAACACAGAACCAATACACTATGAAAGAGTTTGGCGTGCTCCTGAATGGTTTTATACAAATTTAACTATTGAGTAATATCCAAAAATCAAGTTCGGATCTACTGCTGCCTGACAGTAGAATACCTATCTTTTTCCCTAGAGAAAGAAGATCATAAAGCCATAGTTATATTTGATGGGAATCTTTCCCCAGATGTTTCTGAAACCTGACCCCATACAAATACAGTAGTAACTTAATACCGGCTCACATTGAGCAGGTTCAAAAGTAACTTTTTGCAATTGCCCCTAACTTAATTAATATTTTCATAATTAGCCAGGAGACTTCCTGAGTGAAGATGAGATATTTGGATACTTGTAGCTATTAGTGAATTATCTGGGCACAAAAACAGCCCTATGTTTCTTTCAGGCAGAAAAATAAAATAAGTTACTTTCATCTGCTTCTAATTCAAAAGTAGACAGAGTGAATTTGATTCAACATTATAAAAAAATCACCTTTTGGCTGAGATCATGCATGGAAAAATTCAATCCCAAAGGATGGAATTTTGGAACATAATATGCAAGCAAAAAAATGAGCTGGGTAAAAAGGAAGGAAGAATATTCCAGCTGAAATCTGTAAATAATATGAGCTTACCTGTTAATATTCACTTGTGCAAATAATCTAGGAAGAGAATTATAGTGCTACCACCAAGGAAGGTGGAATACCCACCCCTATGGAGAAACTGAGCAGGGTTAGGATAATTGAGCTATTTAGTAATAATTATTAACATTCGTATTCGTCCAGACACTGTAATAAGTATACCTATTTAATCCTCTCTCTATAAGGTAAGTTTTATTAGTAGGTTCATTTTACATACAAACAAACTAAGAGTTGTAGAGGCTAACTGACCTTTTCAAGGTTTTATGCCAGTAAATGACTTCAGTGAGCCATAAAGTCAGACCTTCTTAATTCTAGGTCAGCATAGTTGTGTGTGTGTGTGTGTGTGTGTGTGTGTGTGTGTGTGTGTGTGTGTGTGTTTTAAAGAGTAAATGGCAAGACCCACTGCCACAGACGTTAATGGTTTCATAATGGTTTCAGTGATTTGAATTAATTGATTAGAATATCTGGTGAACTTGAAAGGAGAGACAATGGCCTGTCACCCCCGTGGTGTCTTTACTATATTTCTGAACTCCTTATATTTCCTAAGTAGAACTCAGAACCATTTTAGAACTTTAGAGCTCTTAAGATACCAAAGCTAAGACAAAGCGCATATATAAAGAATGCATCAACAGCCATGATTAGTATGAAACTGACCTTGGCCTCTGTTGTGTTTGGAGAAAGGTGCCTCTGGACTTTATGCAGTAGGATCTATGTTTGTACTGTGGGCTAACAGCATCATAGGTTGGTAATATTCCCTGGTATACCTATTCTTAAAAAATAGCGAACAGGGGCACCTGGGTGGCTCAGTTGTTTAGGTGTCTAACTTCAGCTCAGGTCATGGTCTCATGATTCATGTGTTAGAGCCCCACATCATGTTCTGTGCTGACAGCTCAGAGCCTGGAGCCTGCTTTGGATTCTGTGTCTCCCCCTCTGTCTGCCCCTCCCCCAGCTCACATTCTGTCTCTGTCTCTCTCAAAAATAAATAAACATAAAAATATATTAAAGTAGTGATAAATTATCCAATACTACTAAAAATGTTTATTAAATTTAGCATATTTGTGATCAATCAACTAGCACAGGTAAAATATTTGCTAAACCTATTCAATTTTCAGACTAAACCATCTCTTGAGATTTGTACATTTACATTCATTGATGTTGTCTAAAACTAGGGACTTCATATATTTGCTGTTCTGGGATTAGGTAAATAAGTCAGTCATATAAAAAGCCCTCAGTGAGTTACTCACTTCATGAGGTAAGTGTTTCCATGCTCACACAAACCATATTTTTATAACAATTGGCCTTGATTAGCTTCCCATTTAATTTCTATACTTGTATATTGAAAAACACTTATTAATACAGAAAGGATATCTGTGCCAAAAAAGTGGCTTGTTAAGTTTGTCCCTCCCCCGCCTTCTTTTCTTTGAAATATATATGATTGCTGTTGGTGATGCATTAGAGGCATGTACTCTGTCGAAGTGGGTTTTGGTACACAATTATTTGCCACACTCACATTATGAGAGTCAGGAAAGGCAAATGCACAATCTACAAAAGGTCTAACCTCACCAGGAAATGCTGGCAGAGAGTCCGCTATCCCCAGCACCTTCACATTCCTAGAACCTTCCTAGATATGCACATTGAGGCACAGCCCCCTCTGCCTGTCTGGAGAGTGTGAGGCAATCTAGGTTGTAAGGACATCATTTGGCTTTGACATTGGGCCTACTGGTCTACCTTGGTGCTACCTGACTGTATTACCTGAAAATTCATCTTTGGGAATTTGTAAAATCAGAGGCATTATCTCCAGACAAAACCTCACTAAAAAGCGTGCTGTGTTACCTGGGAAAGAAAGATGGCTAAGTGGTCTGTCAGCAAATATGAGCTGCTTTTTTTCAGGTTGATGCTTAGCGCATCAGGCCTGGGAGCTTGGGAGTAGGGCAGAGTCCTTGCCTGGGGACTTGGGTCAGCCTTGATGGAGAGAAGGAGAAACCACCATGGAGACAGCTGAGGCTGGCATAGAGCAAAGCCTTCAGACCAAGGAACAAAAGTAGTGGCTGCGGGCGTGAGTGCTTTTCATTGGGTTAGAAAATTGAAAGGGAATGAATTAATAAGAAATCTTAGGTTGTGACCAGACATGGGAAGATCCCCAACAAATAACTCAACCTTTTTTTCCTATTTGCCTGTTTACCTTTTGGTCAGCCCTGTCTATAAGGGTAATGTAGCCTCTAGTAATTTATGACTACAAGTGTGCTTCTTTATTCCATATTATATATTTGGACAAGGAGGTTGACATAAGGAGACAAGAACTCAAGTGCTATTTTATTTCTGTCGCTAACTCGAGGACTTGAGTTTGATCACTGTCCCTGTCTTCACCTTTTAAAATTAAGGTTACATCTGCCCTACCTCACTATTGCAGTAGAAAATTTTTAAGTAACTTTGAGAAATACAAAGTGTTAGATCACTGTAAGAATAGGTATAGTAAAAAATTCTTTTCACGATCTTTTATTATTTACTTAGGACTATATAATCATCATACCTAGATTTCTATTTTTATACAGATGTGTATATTATTGGCATATATGCATCTGAATACAGACCTATGTATGCATTTCATTTCCTCTTTCTCCTCATTTAATAAATCACTGTTACCAACTGATACGAAAAAAAAAAGAAAACCATTTTATAAGAGGTTAAGTAAGTGACAAGATGTAGAAAAGTAGAAAGATAATGTATGAAAATAAACTAAACAATGAAAGGATCATTTTTAAGTAAAGAACAGATTAGGAGAAAAAAATGTTAAAATGTCTGTACTACCCAAAGCAATCTATAGATTTAATGTAATCCAAAATACTAACAGCATTTTTCACAGAAATAGAACAAACAATCCTAAAATTAGTATGGAACCACAAAAGACCCTGAATAGCCAAAACAATTCTTGAAAAAGAACAAAACTGTAGGTATCACAATCCCAGATTTCAAGATATACTACCAAGCTATAGTAGTCAAAACAGTATGGTCTTGGCACAAAATTAGACATATAAATCACTAAAACAGAATAGAGAGCCTAGAAATAAACCCAAGACTATTTGTCAATTAATCATCGACAAAGGAAGCAAGCACATGCAAAGAGAAAAAGACAGTCTCTCTAACAACAGGTTCTAGGAAAACTAGAAAGCTACATTCAAAAGAGTGAAACTGGACCACTTTCTTACACCACACATGAAAATAAGCTCAAAAAGTATTGAAGACGTAAATATGAGATCTGAAACCATAAAAATCCTAGAACAGTGCATGGGCAGATTTCTCTGACTTCAGCCATAGCAACATTTGTGTAGATATGTCTCCTGTGGCAAAAGAAACAAAAGCAAACTTAGACTGTTGGGACCACATCAAAATAAAAAGCTTCTGCACAGCAAAGGAAAAAATTAACAAAACAAGAAGATAATCCACTGAATGGGAGAAGATAATCTTGCAAGTGACATATTCAGCAAATGGTTAATATCCAAAATATATAAAAGAACTTATACAATTTAACACTCTAATGGAAAAATGGGCAGAAAGCATGTACGCACACTTTTCCAAAGAAGACATACAGATGACCAACAGACACATGAAAAGATGCTCAACATCACTCAACATCAGGGAAATGCAAAGATATTACCTTACACCAGTTAGAATGGCCAAAATAAAATTAAAACACACACACACACACACACACACACACACACACACACACAAGAACAAGTGTTGGGGGGCTGTGGAGAAACAAAGCCCTTGTGCACTGTTGGCAAGAATGTAAACTGGTACAGCTACTGTGGAAAACAGGATGGTGGTTCCTCAAAAAATTAAAAATAAAATTACCATGTGATTGAATAATTCCACTACTGGATATTTACCCAAAGAATATAAAGACACTATTGAAAAGATATGCATTGCTGTGTTTATTGCAGCAATATTTACTATAGCCATGATATGGAAGTAGTCCAAGTGTCCATCCAGAGATGAATGAAGAAGATATAATATATGTTTATATAATGGAACATTACTCAGCCATCACAAAGAATAAAATCTTTCTATTTGCAACAACATGATTGGATTTAGATGAGATGAGTCAATCAGAGGAAGACAAATACCATGTGATTTCACTCATATGTGGAATTTAAGAAACAAAATAAAGAAGAAAAACAAAAAATTAGACCCTTAACTATAGAGAACAAACTGGTGGTTGCCAGAGGGGTGGTGGGGATGGATGAAATAGGTGAAAGGGATTAAGAGCACACTTACTGCGATGGGCTGGGCACTGAGTAATGTATAGAATTGTTGAATCACTATATTGTATACCTGAAACTAATGTAACACTTTATGTTAATCATACAGGAATTAAAATGAAAAAAATTTTAATTAAGAAAAAGAAGTTTAAATATATTATGTTTACACACAAAAATATATGGAACTGAAAACCTCAGGCACTTATAAGGTATCTGCTTTGGAGGTTTTAAACCAGACAACTTAAGACAGCTTTTTCTCACTTAACTTCCTATAATGGGTCTGTATAGGATATAATTAGATCAACCTATGGAATAGCTTGTCTGTAGAAAAACTGCCTCACCAACAAAATATGAGTAACCACTTCCATTTTTTCCCACTGTAATCTGTTCTTTACTGCAGGGTCAGTGTATTATCAAATGTGGAAGAAATGGTTCCCTTAGATGTAATTAGAGGGGCAGTGATTTAACGCACCTCATATTATCTTCAGCTTGCTGGCTCTCAGGGATCCTGAATCTGTGTGTTGTGAGCATTTTAGAGAAATTCCCTCAGAAATGAGAGACTTGTGTAAAATAGGATGTGTGCAAGGAGTTTTCCTTTTGGAAAAGAAAAAGAAAACTAGGGCAATTAAAAGCATGAGTATGAATTTTTAAAAGACTTAATTGAGTTGAAATTGGAATTAGAAATAGAAATAATCTATAAATTTGGTATCTGGAGTTGTGAAAATAATAATATGCTTTTAGAATGAAGCATTCAAATAAGAAAACAAGTACCTAGGGAATGATGAATCTCATAGCATAAGGAAGGTAGGAATTAAAGAAAAGTAGTAACTGTGTGAGATACCCCTGGTGCAGAACTTAGGCTGAATGTGTATTTATGTACACTTAACACATACATTAGCTTTCCGAAACAAAAGCCTTTTATGGACCAGGACCCTCAAATAGCACTGTGACCTGGTTAATGGGATTGTCCTTTAGTTGGGTAAGCTTATTTGACTTAAATATGATATGTACTGATAGAATTTGCTAATGACACCATCTTTACCATGAATTGGCTATGCATACTGGTAGGTTAGCTATGCACACTTTTGTGATTAATTGTACATACGTAAAGGATGGTTGAGTCATTCGTGTGTTGGCAGCTCCACTGTTGAAAGTCTGGCAATTCTTGATAGGAGTCAGCCCTCTAGACAACTGGCCCTACACCTAGGGAGGACCTCATGTCAATGGGACCCTTACCCCGTCTATGTGCTAATACTATTTAGCTGACACCTGTTGATGAAAGCATTGTTCCTCCCCTGCTGGAAGGGAAAAAAAAAATTCCAATCTCTTACACAAAAGATTCCAGAGGAACTCTCCATCCTTCCCTGTTATCTTCAAGCATACTTTCATGCTCAGAAAGACAAGTGAGAGTAAATCATAATTTTCTTCCATGGTGGTGATCTGTCCCCATTCTTTCCAACTAAATCTTAGGAGTTAGAAGTTGACATTAAAGCCTGTGTGGTGCCTGCACTTACATTGTCTAACTCTGTATGCAGTCACAGTTATTCAAAGGAAAAAGAATCTGCTTGTAAATCTGTTTCGGGACTAGAAAGTTAATGCATTCTTTGCTAAAGTATATTTATCAATTTGTTACACTGTAGAAACTGAACCATTGCTTTAGGAAATTAAAGCTAGCATTTTGCCACGCTATCACTATTCAGTGTTATTGGGGATCCTATAGTAAGAATTTTCATGGTATGTTGGAGCTGACTTTTGGCATAAGAAGATTTAGGTTCCAGTATTTATTTATTTTTATTTGGCAAGTCATTTCACCTAATTTGGACTGTGGACTTATCAGAGGTATTATATCATGGATTCTCTTGGGATTCTGTGAGGTACTAGTGAACTTGCTTTGTTAGCTCTGAAGCTCTCACAAGCAAAAAAAAAAAAAAAAAAGTCAATCTAAAATGTCCTCTGTGATTTTTTACCCCTTAAGTGAGTAATATTAATCAAGTTTTGCACATTTTACACATTACAAAATAAAAATGTTTGTAGCTTTGCTCCTCCTGTGTTATTTATCTTCACAGATTGTCTTGCGCCATTCAGTTCGTTAAACTGTAATTTTAATAACCTTTTTAAACAAACAGACATTAAATATTGTGTTCCATGATAAAGCTAAGAATGTCTCTGATGGTTCCATTTCAACATGTTCCACTGGCAGCACATAAATGAGTGCTCAGTAAATATGTTCTGAGGAAATTCTGGAAACACAGCAGCTAGAGCATATGGCCCTGGTTCTCATCCCCACCTGTCTTAGTCTGCAGCGTGAGGCATCAGTGAGGGGAGGCAGACCGGTAGACCTGGAAGGATCCTAGATTTCATTTATAAGGAAAGAGCACGTCCAATATTTAGTTATAGTTGGGGGAAAGTTAGGGTACTAGTAATAGAGAGGAGGTCATATTTGTCCCTGAGGACTGAGGAGAAGTCCAGAATTTTGTACCTGCCAGAATGGTTAGCTGACATGAGTTTCTTAAGCAAATGGTGTGCCAGCCAATTTTCTGTCATCTTGGGAAGGCTTGGTTGGTCCAGCTGACCCTGGAAGGCATGGGTAGGGGTAGTTATGTGGGTGCACAGAGTTCTTCCCAGTTCCTGAGATTAGGAGAGGACTCTTACATGTACCTAGGAGGTCCAGGAGCAGAAAGCCTTGGCAGAGAGTGGACTACTTGATAACTTGTTCTCTGATGACCCATAAGGATGGAGGCTGCATTGTTCAAAAGACCATGTAGTTTAATTGGACTGTCCAAAGCTTATAGTGAGACAAAGACCAGTTATAAGTCAAGGGCACTAGCAATCTGAGAGGGGAAGACCTATCTGATTGATTGTCTATAACAGACAGCCCCCACTGAGGTAGAGATAATAAAAATGTCAATGACACTCTTTCATAAAAATCACTAGAGCTCTCAAGTCAGTAAAGATGGAGCACAAAAAAACACACTTCTATTTTGAATTTAGGGAACATGATCCATGACTTAAAAAGTCCAATCGAAGGTTTGAAGAAGAAAAGAGACCTGTTGGAAACAGAAATGGGGAGTGGAAGACCGACAGGAGAAAGAGCTCATTCCACAAACAAAGGTTCAAAACCATGAGAGGAAAGCAAGAGGCTGAGAGATCAAGTTCAGTACTAATGTGCAATCAACGGGAGTTCCAGAGACAGGAAAGGGGACACTTACATAGATGATAGAAGCAAATGTCTCTGATCTCAGAAGAACTTGAATGAGGAGATTAACTGAGCTGACTTAGTCTCAGGCAGAATTAAATAAAAGACATACATCCAGGATATTATTAAATCTAAGAATAAAGAGAACATATCATAAGCTTCCACCCAGAAAGAACAATTCACTTACAAAGAAGAGGGGATCATCAGATTAGCATATAAGAGTTCTCATTGACAATTCTGGGAATCCAAAAATCATGAAATAACAGTGACCACTTAGAACAAAAGGAGAGGAATGAAAAGAAGATGCCATTTATCTAAGGAAGAATTCACAAAAATAGTTTAAATAATCAGTGATTAATTGATGATTGCAAGGCAAAAATGAAGAAAAGTAAAAATTTTGTTAAGCATCAAATCATGCAATACATAAGTTAGTATAAAGGGTTGAGAAATGTCAGAAAAGTGTATTTGTTAAATAATGATTTTGTGAAACAGAAGAGACATTCTATTGTGGGAGAAAAGAAAGTCGACAACCTGGAACTGAGGTTTATCTCAACAAAATCTAAGAGTTGGGAGTAAGAATGGAACATGGGAAAGTGACTCTGGAAATAATATTTGGAATATTATCTGGAATATTTTGAATTTTGTTGAGCTGAAGGGCAATGAGGAAAAGTTGGGAGACCCTTCTCAAACTCAAATATAATAACAGAAGGATAAAAGACACATTAAAAAGCATAGTAGGTTTTCCAAATTATTAAGAGAGGAAGGATACAAAAAGAAACTAAAACCAAAAAATATTAGGAAAATGAAGAGAGGAAACGATTACAAACCTCAGCATACATTAAACAACATGGAAGGAGTAAGATTGCTCATTTAATTATTCCATTAAATACGAGTGCAGTTGCATGAAGGGTGGTCAAATAATTCTGATACTGATCTCCTACAGTGAAGCCCAAGACATAAATATTTTGTTGACCGAGTGAATTTATATGTGTGATTTTCTAGATTTATCACCTCAGAGTAATATGTCCACTATGCCATACAACCTCTTTTGCGAGGGTAGCTAAATATTTCTGTGCGTGTCATCTCAGTAGCCGGGGATACTGTGTCAGCCCTTTGTGGTGAACCTTGCTGTCCCTGAACTACTCCACGGGCGGGACTGGGGGCTGTGGGCACAGAAATCTCCCTTGAAGTGTGGGTACAGGTAGGCCTCACTTCCAATTCTGTTTCTGCCCTTCACCTGTTGTGTAGTTCTAGAAAAGTGACTGCATCTCAGTGAGGTTCACTTTCCTCACCTGCTGGTGCAAATATTGATCTTGCATTTTAAAAAATGTTTATTTACTTATTTTTGAGAGAGAGAGAGAGAGAGAGAGAGAGAGAGAGAGAGAGAGCACAAGCCTGGGAGGGACACAGAGAGAGGGAGACAGAGAATCCAAAGCAGGCTCCAGGCTCTGAGCTGTCAGCACAGAGCCTGATGTGGGGCTCTAACCCACAAGCCGTGAGATCATGATGGGGCCAAAGGCAGATGCTTAACCAACTGAGCCACCCAGGTGGCTCTCAAACATTGATCTTGAACAGTCATGAGGATTACATTTGTCAGTTTATGTAGAGTTCTTTAGAAATTTCTGGCAGCACATAGGGGGCATTCAGTGAATATCAACTGTTTCTTTCTCTGTTTCTGTCCTCTAGACTCACCTAATGCATCCTTCCAAATAAAATTCACAGATTGGGATATGCCATGTCATTCAGGCTTGACGTAGCTAGGAAAAAAATATGGAAAGACAGAGGATTATAGAGACTCCAGAAATCTTCCCACACCTTAGTTGTGGTTTTGGTGATGCAAGGGATCTCAGACAGTGCACCTGTCTAAACAATGAAAGCCATGCCAAACCGAATGTATCCAAAGGCAAAATTTCTAATTCAGTAGTATCTATTTAGACTTCTTTTCATATTTGTTTGAATATTCTCTGTTTGGTAGTCACCTATCTTCTGGGGTTGTTTGATTGTTTTTTTTGTTGTTGTTGTTTTTTTTTTTTTTTTTCCATGCATGCAAAAGCAAAGGGCTTTATTACGGGCTTAGGCTCGCTGGGGCCTAATCTCGGGTTCACAGACTTTACCGGCGTGGTGGATCCATGCTGAGAGCCCCGAACAAAGGTGGGGTAGGGCCTTTATGAGTTTGGGAAGGGGGAGTTACAGGAAATTGTGACATAGGTACAGTGATCCAATTATTATTACACAATATTATTGACAGCAGGTTTATCCAATTACAACATTTAGAGTGTTAACCAATCAGAGTAGACCCAGGATCCAGGACCCTCATGTATAGCTTTGATAATAATTTATATCTCATAGTTATGATATTCCCTAGATGGCTTAACTTAAGATGACTGAATAATTCAAATTTACCCCTTTCTTCTCTCTCCTTTGCTGTGTCTTTTAAAAGTGTCATTTTGAATAAATCTTTAAAAAGCTGTTTTGGAATTTCAGTTTAGTTCATGTCAACAAATACTTAGAAGATGTTTATTTTGGGGCACCTGCATGGCTCAGTTGGTTAAGCATCTGGCTTCAGGTCAGGTCATGATCTCACGGTTTATGGGTTCGAGCCCTGCGTCAGGCTCTGTGCTGACAGCTAGCTCAGAGCCTGGAGGCTGCTTCAGATTCTGTGTCTCCCTCTCTCTCTGACCCTCCCCTGATCACACTGTCTCCCTCTGTCTCTCAAAAATAAATGAAAAACATAAAAAAAAAAAATTTAAAAAAGATGTATATTTTGCAGCAGACCCTATTAGGATGAGGATTTCAAAGGCAAATGAATCTTGCTCCCTGACCTTACAAAATCCAGTGCATCATAACATAAGCAAGTAAATAAAGAAATCAATTATACGCAGTGCTAACATGCACCCAGACAGAAACCTAGGGTGTTAGGAGAACAGGAATGAGAAGCCTTCAACTCAGGCTTGGTAGATTAGAGCAGGGGATATGTGAGCCTACTCTTCAAAGAGGGTTAGATTTATGAAGGTAAAGTTAAGTGTAGTAAAATGGAGACATCATAGGGGTGAAAAAAGCGAGCTAAGGCAAGGTAGGCATTGACAGCAAAGAAATAGTGGAAGCAAGAGGCCAGGGGCCAGTGAGAGCTCTGTCGTGTGAGTGCCTGTGAATGCTGATTAAAAAAAAATAAACAACCCTTACTAGAAACTCATGACAATGAGGGGCAAAGCCCAAAGGCCTGAGCTCTGTGATCCCTTGACTCTTTCTTAGCCAGGAGAATCTGTGATTCTGATTCCACTGACAAAGTTCCTGGGGATTTTGTTGTTGGGAGACATGTTCTCTTGAATAGAGACTATTAGAATCTATGGGATGGGTAGAAGCATGTGCAGTTTTGTAAGCATCATGTTGTGATTCTCCCCATTAAGAATCACTACGATACACTGAGATGCAAGGATTCATCCCATATCCCTCTGTTTTCAAAACCAGTTACTGAATAGACCTAAATCCACCAGGCAAACAGGTTATCTCTTAGCGGGAGTCAATGGACACCCCCTCCAGTCTCCTGGATCTACTCTCTTGGCCACCTTCCAGTTCTTAAAATCCCCAGTCTGCTGGCACCATGTAAAAACTCTTGTTTTTATTGGCCACATATCCTCTGGCCCAAATTCCTCCACTCTACTTGCAAAAACTCATTCACAGACATAAAAACAGATTTTTTTAAGGCTTTTGTATCAACTGCCAGGACCAGAAGGAGCAAAAGAGTCATGTAATCACAATACTCATTGGTTTATTAAAGTGTTTTCCTCCTTACTTTGAGATGTTAATACTAGTTTATTTAAGAGTAAAGTTTTAGGGGAACCTGAGTGGCTCAGTCAGTTAAGCTCTGACTCTTGATTTTGGCTCAGTCATGATCTTACAGTTTCCATGGGCTCAGCACACTGGTCGCAGGAAGCCTGCCTGGGATTTTGTCTCTCCCTGTCTCTCTCTGCCCTGCCTGCACTCACACCCTCCCCCTCTCCACACACACATACACTCACACACATACACATGCACATGCACGATCTCTCTTTCTCTCTCTCTCAAAATGAATAAAGTTTAATTTTTTTAATGTTCATTCATTTTTAAGAAAGAGAGAGAGAGAGAGAGACAGAGTATGAGCAGAAGAGGGGCAGAGAGAGAGAGGGAGACAGAATCTGAAGCAGGCTCCAGGCTATAAGCTGTCAGCACAGAGCCTGATGTGGGGCTCGAGCCCACAAATCGTGAGATCATGACCTGAAAGTCAGAGGCTCAACCAGCTGAGCCACCCAGGGGCCCCCAAAAAGTGAAGTGTTTGCAGGGAGGGAACAAAATAAAAGTGGGTTTCATGATACTGGTAATTTTTTATTGGAAGTATATGTGTTTGTACGTGAGGATACTGTCATTTTTGTGTACAGAAAGTATTCATTAAAGTGTGTGTGTATGTGTAACACACACATATACATGTATGCATACCCTAGAGTAAAAAAATGAACAAGCTCTTCCAGTGTAAGATGACACTCAAAGTACAGTAGCATCACGTGGGCTTTACAAATCATGCATATGTTATTTTTAAAAAGAAAAAAAATTGGGGCTTTTTCAAGTTAAACATTACAATCCAAGTTTGTATCTAAATTTAATGCATGTATCTAAATTTAATTAGGTAGCTCTCATAGTAGGATTCTATTTGTGGGAAGAAACCACAGTTTCTGTCTCTCTCATATATTTCAGCAATTGTTCACATGCCCTGAAGTATCAGAACTGTTATCAAATACATTTTTGCATAAGATCAGAGTCAATTTCATCATAGCTAGGGAAAAGAATTTTGTTGTTTGGGTAGAATCTGTCCCCTGGTTATTTCTTCCATCTCTTGAATCTGACTCTGGTGAGGTCTGCAAGGCCCATCCACTAGCGCTCTCTCCCACGAAGTCCTGGGAGCAGGGCTGTAGTAAATTCTTTTATTTTCCATTGAGTTGTGTTGTGGAAATTTGTTCCTTTACACATCCTGGAGACAGAAAAGAAAAGGCAGGAGCACAGACATTCCAATAGCCCATTTTTTTCTTTTATATGCCCCCATTTCTCTATTTTATCTTCCAGCATTCACATCCCCCTTGCTCTGAAAACCCCGTTTTCTTTTGAACAAAATCTTCAGCTTGGCAGCAGATCGAGCTGCCCTAAATGAGCAGGGCAGCTCCCCGCACCCCCAAGAGGTGCAGGTGGCTGTTACAGGGACACTATTCATAGGCTTTATGGGAGACTGTAACTTTATAGTTACATATATATATATATATATATATATATACACACATATATATATATATATATATACACACACACACACACACACACACATATATATAGGCATTAAGCCTGTAAAGCAATGACGATTCCCAAAAGTTAAAAGAAAGAACGGGGAGGTACATTGAGTATGCCTGGATTGTTGCCACTTTGAATTAAGCCTTCTTAAATTCAGAACCCAGAAGCTCCCTTGTCATTTTGAGATTCATAATCGGTGGAGAGGATGCTGACTGTGATTGTATTGATAAACGATAAAACAAGATTTCAGAGTAGAAACATTTCTTATTGAAAAAAGGGGTGTTGTGGGAACTGGGGAAATTTTCAAAGTCCTCCTAGCTTGTCAAATAAATAAATGAATAAATAAGTAAATGAATAAGAAAAAATTGGGGATGAAGGGCAATTCAGTCAAGTTACCCTAACGTGGCCTGTATTTTTGTCTATTCAAATGTGTTTGCCCTGGAGCCGAACAGCCAGCTGTGTTCTGCTGGGTGATGTATGAAGCAGAAAGAACACTGTCTAATTTTTATATCCAGTTGAGCCTGAAGTACCTTGAGATGGGAAAGGAGGTGGCACATCTCACTCCCACTCAGGAATTATTATTCATGCAAGAATCACTCATCAGCTACCCTCCCTAATTCCATTAACCCCTCAATGGCTGGGTGGTAAGCAGGAGGGGCTTGCCATCTAATTAAAATTAATTGGTTACATGCCAATTAAGGAGGAACTCTTTCAGTTTTGTTTTGTTTATTTTTTTTTTTTGGAGGGACTGGAAAATATTTCTTTCACTTTTAATCTCTTTTGGAATAGTCACCTATTTGGGGGTTAAGTGCTTTTGCAAATAAAGGAATGCCACAGACTACTTATTTAGTGATCTCCTTAGGTAGAAAGTCTCATTGGAAGGTCTCTCTATCTGGGCAATTTAGCTCAGTCAACACCTCTTGGTTTTTATGTGATTTCTGTGAAGTTATTGTTTGGATATTTACTTCCCCAATCACTACACAAAACATCTATCTAGAACCATTTAGCAATGATTTCAGAAATGAAATCAAGTGCACAAGGAAATTAACAAAGGGCTCTTTGGCTTTGACAAAAACCTAACAGAGAATTGGACACTGAATTATCAGGCCAATCTCTAGATAATTTTTAATTATTTTGATAGTATATTTACTTGCGCAGTTCATTCAAATTAGGTCTTCAGGTTTTCTCTGTAGCATTTGTAGAGTTAAAAGGAAGACTGAGGCCATATCTAAATAGTGAAATAAATTAAAATTCCAGAATAGTTGTTACAGTGTACTTAGGCTGCTAAACCAATAAATAGGATTGCAGTATGTTTGATCCAATTGTGATGCAAGGTATTAAAGATTGCATAAAATACTTAATAGGTACTTAAAAAGTCTGTAAATTTCATAGCCATCTGTAGATAAGAACTTGTGGAAACTCAGATGTTGAAAGAAAAGTGACATATGGGTTTTAAAACAACACGGCTGCTTTCCAGTTCATCAGCCACCAGGATCACAGGGTGCCCGAGCCACGCCTTCCGCTGTGTCTTGATGGCAAGAAGAAAGAGTGTGCCACATCCCAGCTTGATCAGGGACGCCGCACACCACGTACTGCTTCTGACAACTAGAAATGGCAAATTCTTCAAGCGGAGCTATAGTTCCAAATAGACTTTGTTTGCTGCACTAGCAAATTCTATCGGTGAAGGCCATGGATTTTGGAGCCAGACTGATCAGTTCAAATCCCAGTTCCATCCCTGTGTGATCTTGGGCCTGTAGTTTAACCTCTCTGTACCCCACCATCATCATCTATAAAATCATGATAGAAATGACAGCCATCTTACACATTAGCATAGGGATTAAATGAGTTGATATTTGTGAGGAAACTTAAACATAGTAATGCTATTTTTTATACTTTTTATTTTTCATACTGTTTTAATGCCCTTTTAAGAGTTGGGGATATATTATCTTTGTTGTTGCTGATCTTATTTATTTATTTATTTATTTATTTATTTATTTAAATGTTTATTTTTGAGAGAGAGAGAGAGAGGTAGGCAGTGTGAGCGAAGGAGGAGCAGAGAGAGAGGGAGACACAGAATCCAAACCAGGCTCCAGGCTCTGAGCTGTCAGCACAAAATCTGACATGGGGCTCAAACCCACCAACTGAGATCATGACCTGATCCAAAGTCAGATGCTTAACCAACTGAGCCACCCAAGTGCCCCAGGCTGTTGCTGATTTTAAATCAATGTTTTATACTAAATGAAATGCTCAATACTCATATCATTTGTAAAGAAGCTCCTAGCCAATCTATCCCTAACTGATCTTCCATATCCCAAACTGGAAAGGAAACAAATATTTTCTGAGTACTCACAAAATGCTAAAATGTTATATATATATATTATAGCTATCTCTTTCATAACAAACCTACAAGGTGTATATGATTAGTTCCACTTGACAGATGAGAAAACTGAGGAAAACCTAATTTTATCTCTTCTCCTAGTCTTAGTTTGAGCAATATATAAAATGAGGACAATGATACTTCCTTCTCAGAATATCCAACAAAATGACTCATAAACCAGAAAACCCTAGGACTTTAAAGTTCTGAGGAGTAAATATCACTGTTTTATATGAAAAGTTAGTCTAGCTTTGTGGTGATTCAAATAAGCTACAACAGTTAATACATATAGAAGTTGTATATAATATATAATATATGTCCTTTCCAGCCCCTAGTGGGTCAGTAGGTTGGATTCTGGTTAGTTGCTAAAGACTGCGATGGTGGTCCTCTTTGGCAGATCCCTCTTCAAAAAGACAGCACTGCCTACTGGCTTTTCTGTAGTGATTCAAAGGAATTCTGCCCTTAGGCAAAGAAAGTTGGTATGGGATGGGGAGGTGTGGGAATCATAGTTCTGTTTCCCAAATATTTCCAGTCCTCTTCTCTAGCATGGTGTAGGGTTAGTACCTGTACTCTTGAGGTTAGGTGTGGCCATGTGGCTTTCTTTGGACTATCAAAAGTGATACATGTCACCACCATGAAGGTCATGTGGATGAACCAGAAATAAATTTTGTTTTAGGTCACTCATTTTTGGGTTTCTATTAGGACAGTTTAACCTAACCTTTCCTCACTGATGCAAGCAGGAAATGAGTTCTTCAATTAGGTGTCCTTGGAAGTTTTATTATAACGTAGTAGTTACTTTTGAGATCTGCCAGTTCAGACTGTGGAAGTGGTTGGAGACAGGAAAATGGAAAAGAGAGAAGATAGGAAATACTATGTTCCATGACACCCAGTCACATTTGAGGTGGCCACCCTGGCTTGAAATGAGGTGCCTGTTTCTTTGATAAACATTTACCTTTGATACACAGCGGGTGCTTTTCCACAGAAGCCACCACTCATTTGATTCCCCCCTTTCTGCTCATATCCCAGTAATACATTTGGAAGAATGCAGGGTATGTGATGGGCAGTGAGGACACAACAATGGAAAATGTGGCTTATTTCAGTCTGGCCACAGCAAAAGAGAGGCACATGATTGAATTGCTTCAAGTCACTGTTGCCAAAAGATTGACCTCAAGTAGTTGCAGATTACTTAAGAGTGTTAAAGGGACCAGTGTTACTTAAGAGAGACCACTGAATGTCTGTTATCTCTCATTTTCTCCATTGGGTCTGACTTAGCTAAACTTTTAAATATATAACTGAGCTGAAGAGAAGGTAAGGGAAGTGAAGAGGAGGGTGGGGAGGAGGGAAGCAGGGAGGGGAGAGGAGGGGAAGGGAAAGGAAGAAAGGGAAGGGAAAGAAAAAGAAGAAAAGGAAAAGGAAAAGAAAAGATAACAAAAAAGAGAAAGAGAACTTCCCCTGATGTCACAAATGGGAGGGGGAATTAAAGCCAGAACACAAATTTCATGAACTGATGTCATAAATGTTAAGAGGGATGTCAGATTGGATATAGATTTTAAAGACTAAGGAATTGGGCTTAAACACCCAAATAAGGCTAAGAGATGTGGCCTGAGGCCTGTGTGAGGTAGAGAACTTGAACTTAGATAGAGTCAGAACCCTTACGTGATAGAACTAGAAAGATTCTTCCACCAGTAGAGGGAAGTGACCTGAATGTACTTTTCTGCCCTGGGCTATGGATGGACAAAAAGTCTTCTATGAGAAATTTAAAAACTAGGCTTGTCTGCACAAGCTGTGGGTGTGGACTATAATTTTCACTACATGCATTTTCACTACAGGACTTTCCTCAAGGGTATAAATTAATGTAAAATGGATCCTGAACCAGAGAAATTCCTAGAGTGCCAGCAAGAAACAAATGCAAAGTTCCTCATAATAAGATTGCCACAATTTCCAGCTCCCCGGGAGGGATAAAACGTGGTAAGGTGAGCTCACAATAAAAATTATAAACCACATGAGGAAATGATGGGTCTTAATATATCAAGATAGTGGAAGAATACAAAAAGATTTAAATAAGAATGTTTTAAATAATTAAAATAGCATGGAAACCATAGGGAAAAGAACCCATTATGAACTAGAAGAAGCATATTTGAAAAAGATCTAAATGGAATTTCTGGAAACAAAAAATACAGTCATTGAAAGCATATAAAACCTAATTTGATGTGTTAAACATCTGGATTAAATTTAGATAAAGCATTAATGAACAGAAAGACACATTGCCATAACTATTCAAAATGCAGCATGGAGAGAAGAAAAATGGAATGATGTACAGGTTGAGGCATAAAATGAGAAGAATCAGAAACAGGAAATAAAGGTCGTGGTGATAAGGTCATATTTAATTAAATCAATAATGACTGAAAATTTACTAAAGCAGATGACAAAGTGAACCTTAAGAAGCACAGTGGGTACCTAGAAGGATAAATAAAAATACATACACATGAAGTCTTCTCTTGGAAAAATGGCAGAAAGCCAACTATGAAGTAAAGAAGGACCTAAGAAAGAACATTTCTATGTAAAAAGGATTTCTCGTCAACAAAATGAAGGCAGGAAGATAATAAGAGGAATGTCTTCACAGAGCTGAGTGAAAAAAAAAATGCATCTTTTCCACTCCATTTATATTTTTAATGTTTGTTTATTTTGAGAGAGAGAGAGAGAGAGAGAGAGAGAGCAAGCACACTAGTGGGGGAGGAGCAGAGAGAGAGATACACAGAGAGAATTCCAAGCAGGCTCTCCACTGTCAGCACAGAGCTGGACACAGGGCTCGATCTCATGAATCAGGAGAGCATGACCTGAGCCAAAGCCAAGAGTCCACGGTTAACCGACTGAGCCACCCCTTTGTTTAAATGGTTAAACAAAGACTGGGTGATGCCCATTCATAGCTGAGTGATATATTCTAAAGTAGGTAAGAAGAAAATTATACCCAGAAGGAGGGAGATCAAGAAATAATGATGAACCAGGAACTGGTAAGCAATGAACTAGATGTTTGTCTTGTCTGAGATGTGAAGAAAGGTCTCTGGGCATAAGGAAAACCTTAGGTTAGCCGACACCTCTCAGTGGAGAAGATTTCACACCAAGGGTATAGGGTACTCAGTTATCCCCTAAGGCTTATCCTTTTTCAATTTCAGGATGACTTTTAATGCTGAAGGGTCAATTTTTAAGCCTTGATGAGCAATAAATGCTCATTTGTTGAATGTCTCAGTGCTCAGGCTTCTGATCTCTTTACCTCCCTTTGAGTTGTCCCTTTATGAGGAAGGGACCCCATGTCACATTCTTTGCTCTGGGTCCTGGATCAGTAACACTTCAGATGACAAAACAGTTTTTACAACATTGTACATCCATGCCAATCTTAGTTGTCAGTAACCTCTGGAACTTTGGTTCTTGGTATTTTGCCTCTGGTTTGGACCATGTATTTGCCCATGCCCAGCTCCTGACCTTGGCTCACTCCCACCTGGTTTCACTTTGTTTCATGCTTAAGTGCCCCTCACTTTTTCTAGCCTTATTCCCCTCAAATTCACAGGTCAGTCTTGCTTCCTTCCTATTTGATGCATGTTACTTCCGAGTGGGCACTAATATCCCAAATGGCTCAGTTATAACACTTGACACTCTGTATATTCATCTGTTTGCCACACCATCTCCTCCTTGTTCATGTTGGTCTAGGGAAATAGTTTTCATATTAGGACACATCAGAGTCCCATGGATGGATTGTTAAAATAGATTGTGAGGCCACGTCCTGGAGTTCTAGGATGGAGTGGGGTGGGGTCCAAGAATTTTCATTGTAACAAGTTCTCAGGTAATGCTGACGGTGCTGGTATGAGGGCCACAAGGTGACAGCCACTGGGAGTCCCTATTCTTCTGTCTTCCTAGAACCCCCCTTTTCATGCTTCCCCAAAATTTTGTCCATACTATTATTATGCTATTATTATGTTATGTTATATATTTAAAACATAATTTGTTGGAGTTATTTGCCAATACCTTCATCCTTTATGTAGATAAAGGACGTATTTTACAAGTATGAGTCATCTCTTAATTTTTTATAGTATAATTTATTGTCAAATGGCTTACATACAACACCCAGTGCTCATCCCAACAAGTGCCCTCCTCAATGTCCATCACCCATTTTCCCTCTCCCCCAACCCATCCATCCTTAGTTTGTTCTCTGTATTTAAGTCTCCTGTGGTTTGCCTCCCTCCTTCTCTCTTTTTGACTATTTATCCCCCTTCTCTTCCCCCATGGTCTTCTGTTCAGTTTCTCAAAATCCACATATGAGTGAAAACATATGATATATGTCCTTCTCTGACTGACTCATTTCACTCAGCATAATACCTTCCAGTTCTATCCACTGCAAATGTCATGATTCATTCTTCCAGTTGTTGGAAATGGCACGATTTCATTCTTTCTCATTGCCAAGTAGCATTCCATTGAATATATAAACCCCATCTTCTTTTTTTTGTGTGTGTGTGTGTCTTTTTCTTTTTCTTTTTTTTTCCATAATATTTTGTTGTCAAATTATTTTCCATACAACACCCAGTGCTCTTCCGCTTAAGTGCCCTCCACCATCACCACCACCTCTTTTCCCCGCTCCCCCTTCCCCTTCAACTCTCAGTTCATTTTCAGCATTCAATAGTCTATCAAGTTTTGCATCCCTCTCTCTCCCCAACTCTCTCTCCCTCCTCCGCTCCCCCTGGCTCTCCATTAGGTCTCTCCTGTTTTCCTGTTAGACCTATGAGTGCAATATGGTTTCTGTCCTTCTCTGCCTGGCTTACTTCACTCAGCATGACACCCTCAAGGTCCATCCACTTTCCTACAAAAGGCCATATGTCATTCCCTCTCATTGCCATGTAGTACTCCATCGTGAATATATACCACATCTTCTTGATCCATTCGTCAGGTGATGGACATTTGGGCTCCTTCCATGTTTTGGCTATTGTTGACATTGCTGCTATGAACATTGGGGTACA
>NC_043706.1:47333178-47346759 GCF_006229205.1 Suricata suricatta
AGGGCTAATATCGAAAATGTACAAGGAACTCACCAAACTTCACAATCACAAAACAAATAATCCAGTGAAGAAAAGGGCAGAGGACATGAACAGACACTTCTCCAAAGAGGACATCCAGATGGCCTGCAGACACATAAAACGATGCTCATCATCTCTTAATTTTTATTCAAATAATTTACAACCTAATGTCTAGCTGCTGGGGTTATAGGCATGGGAAGAGGTAGAAATTCGGTGAAGGATTCTGCCTAAAGATCTCACAGATGATAAGTCACATAATTGCGATTGAAACCCTGATGAGAATAAACTCAATGCCCATTGCTCTTGGCCACATGCTCTTTCCACCTTCTTTTTATTCATAAAGCTATATTGGGAAGAGCCACCATATGACTAGTTATTGGGCACATGTGCTGACTAGATGGGATGTTCCTGGGAAGATGAAGTCTTGTCAGGGTTAGGGGTCAAGAATGAGGTGTTGAAATGACAATTGGATTACTACCTCCCATTTATCCAGAAGAGTGCATAGTTAGTAACCCCAAATATATGATGAGACCAATCACATTATCTGAACTCTCTATGAGGAAAAATGGGCTTCTCAGAAGATGATGTTTTCCTACAACATTGAATAATTTGGGTAGCTATTGTATGCCAGGAAGTGAGTGGTTTCTACAACTGATAATGAAGAAATGTAAATGCATTATAGTCACCCTGAGTCATTTTCTTTGGGGAAACACATCCCCCTTGGTGTCAAAGGAATCTACTGCTGCATCTCTCTTGGCCTGGTTTTGTTAATAGTAAACACTATGAGGTTCAACTCTAGTCATGAATGTGCATAACTGCTAAATGATTTCTGACAGAATCAGGGACTAATTCTTGACTCAGACCAAAATAACTTCCATTTTTCCCAGGAAAAACTGTTGTATCATTCCCTTCCTTCTGTTGCTATCTCTGTGTTTCTCCATCCCTTCCTTCCTTCCTTCCCTCCTTCCTCCATCTCTTTCTTTCCTGGTTTCCTGGTATTATTAGCTTTCACCTGCATTTTTTTTTTTTTAATTAGAGAACCTCCTTGAAGGCTTTTTCCTTTTTGCATTAATTGAGCCTCCCTTAACCTCTTGTCAAAGGCAGGAGGAAAGCTCCCTAATCAAATAGTGTTGATACAAACCATATGTTTCAGAAGTTGAGTTCTCTCCCACTTGTTAGAAAGAGAATTAGATAAGGCTAGTCTTCATATCAATAAGTAACAGTTTAAGAAACAGAGTCTTGCCTCTCATATGCACACAACTGGCATTTCTTTGAGGCAGTGGTTCTAAACCCTAGTTGCTTAATAGAATCACATGAGGTACTTTAAAAAAAATAATGCCCAATACTGGCCCTCCCTTCTAAGATTCAGACTAAATTTGTCTGGACTAGAACTTGGGTATAAGTAGTTTAAAAAACAAATCAAAACCAAAAAAAAAAAAAAACCAATAAAAATACTCTAGATGATTACAACTACTTTAAGGTATTGGTCCATGTGTTCATTTCGTCTTATCCAACATACCTATGATAAATGACATGCTGACCTGAGGACTAACGAATATCATAGAAGCCAGGAAAGGGTGTGAACCAGAATTGCTTAGCTCATTGGTTCTCAAATGCGGTTCCTGGACCAATAGCATCAGCATTGTCTAGGAACTTGTTAGAAATACAAGTTCTTGGGCCTAACCCCAGAGCTCTGGTAAGGGACCCAGCAATCCATATCTTAACAAGCCCTGCAGGCATTCTGATACCCAGTGCAGTTCAAGAACCATTGTGTTGGAGCTTTATTATTCCTCATGTGTTCCAAACTCTGCATCGTGTCAGAGTGTTTAGAAATGCAGCAAGTCAGACCCTCCTATAGACTTACCAAATGAGAACCAACATTTTCACAGGACCCCTGATCATTTTTACACATATTAAAGTTTGGGAAGCAAGGTGTTAGAGGAAGTTTGTATATATATTTTTTTAATTCCACTGATCCCTCTTCAAGATGTATTTGTGAAGGCAACACTGGCTGTTAGGACTGGTAAATTCAGAAATTTGTGGCTTAACATAATGCAAATTTATTTCTTGTCCAACATAATCGGTGGCAAGGTGAGCTTGCCCTTACACAGTCAGTGTGGAGATGACAGAGACTGTTGTTTTCAAACTGGGTTTCCAAAGTCACTCTGAATATGTGTTAGCATCCATTGGAAAAGAGGGGAGGAGAGAGTGGGATCTCTTTGGGGTTTTCTTGGTTCCAGCCTGGAAGTGATGTGTATCACTTCCTCCCACATTCCATTGGCCAGCAACTAGACACATAGTTCTGCCCAGATATAAAACAGGGCTGCAAAATATAATGCTAGGTCAGGCAGCTGCTACCCACCGCCCCTCTGTCCCATGCAAGGGAAGCATGGATTTGTAGCAATTCATTATCAGTCTTTGCCACATAGGAAAAGAGTCATGGGGCTGATCCTACCCAAAATCAATCTGGAGGGGAAAACCCTGTCCCCTACAATGACTCACTCATGCTTTAGGATGTATTACAGGCACCCTCCATAGTTTTTAAGTTTAAGTCTTCTTAGATATTGGATTCAGAAACTAGTTATCATAGAGATTTAGATACAATGAAAATATAGGTAGACTATATGTAGGGTTGAGGAGATAGCAAAGAAAAGGGGAGACCTGATTGACCAATTAATGTTCACTGAAATTAGTGTTTACAAACACATTCACAGTTACTATATTTTACTGTTTTTGTCTATAATTTTCATGAGATGAAATGAGTCCTGGAGAGGTTAAGAAATTTTTCTGGGGTTACAAAGTCAGTATATCCAAGGCTTTCATGTTCAAAGTATATTTCTATTGTGAAACATGAGATAGTCATGACAGACAGACTTGAAGATGTCTTCCACCATCCCTGACTCTTGGTATTTGCATGCTTGTATATATCCCTCTGCTTCAGTGTGAGCAGGACTTGTTGTTTACTTCTAACCAATAGAAAACAGCAAAGGTGATGGGATTATAATACATTACATAGACCGTCCTGCTGGCAGATTTTCTAGAGAGTGTCTCTCTCCATTGCTGACTTTGAAGAACAAGCTGTCATACCTCCCACAGGCGAGGGAATGGAATCTGCCATGGAACTCAGGAAACACGGATGGGTTCTTCTCCAACTGAGCCTCTGACGAGAACCCAGACTCATCTGCCTCATAAGACTAAGCAGAGGACACAGCTTAGTTGTGCCAGGACTCCTGAACCACAAAAACTGCAAAGTAATAAATGTGTGGTTTTTGAAACCACTGCCTTGGTGATGTTCAACTTTCCACTGCTTTGGCTTGTATTTTAATGTACTCACGGCGGATGTGGCTTTTGTATGGCCCAGTTAACTGACCTGACAATTCCTTCCTCACTGATCCTGGGTATATACAATTGCATCTTTTCATCCATTTATTTGTAAAACATACAAAATGATAGCCAATAGTAGATAGCTCAAAAGATTTCTCCAGTTGCTATACCTCTGATAACCCAGGCATCTGGCCTTCCTTCAATACGGGCAAAGGATGATTTGATACCCTTTGTTACAACTTCTTGGCTCAAATTTCCAGCAAACACATGGAAATTATTGGCTGTATCTTCTGATAGTGCATTCTGACTCCTAGTTGCTATTGTCCAGTTCATTTTGACTTCTTTTACCATAATATTCTCTCATTTATAGCAGCTAATGTAACAGCTGCACCTTTGTATTTAGGAAATTCCATAAAATATTATGGGTCATTCCCTGTATCCTCTGTATGCTTTGATAGGATCCTTTTGACTGAAAAATTCAAATATAAGGGCTTTGCTCCCATCTTCAGAGACTCTCCCTATGTAAGAGGCTCATCACTGCCTATCCATCTTAGAGGCTGTGAAGAAACTATGAAGTAGGGCAGGACCATAAAGGATAAGGGGAGGGAAAGGAAGGAAGGAGAGTTTGGGGCTCCAGCTAGGATCAGAGGAAAAGGGGCACAACCCCAGCTTTGCACTCTTCCCCTCCAGCCTATTCTGGATATTTTGCTACAACTAGGAAGAAGACCAAGAGAAGGATGAATGAAATTCACTATGCTCTTTTAAGATAGAAGGCAGAGTCTTCTATTTTCTGTCATCAATCAGCTCTAAGCTGATGCCAGTACTGAGGCTGTACATATTTGGTTAAAAGTCTATAAACATTTATATATTTTTAATGGTCTATTTCCCTTGTTAAAATTTGCCTTATAGGATTTCCTTAAAGAGTACTACATCAGGGGTGCCTGGGTGGCTCAGTTGGTTAAGCATCTGACTTCAGCTCAGGTCATGATCTCACGGTTCGTGGGTTCGAGCCCCGTGTCGGACTCTGTGCTCACAGCTAGATCAGAGCCTGGAGCCTGTCTTTGGATTCTGTGTTTCTCTCTCTCTCTCTGACCCTTCCCTGCTCGCACTGTCTCTCTGGGTCTCTCAAAAATAAATAAAAAGCATTAAAAATTAAAAAAAAAAGAGTACTACATCAGGGTGCCTGGGTGGTTCAGTTGGTTAAAAGTCTGACTCGATTTCAGTTCAGGTCATGATCTCATGGTTCATGAGATCAAGCCCCATCTTGGGCTCTGCTCTGACTACGTAGAGCCTGCTTGGGATTCTCTCTCTCTCTCTCTCTCTCTCTCTCTCTCTCCCCCTCTCTCCCTTTCAAAATAAATAAATGAATATGAAAAAAGAGTTTCTATATCAGCACACTCAATTTTTTGCGTATAAAAATCAAATGTAAATTTTACTCTTTTAGTTAGTATAAGTTTAATTAATGGGGTGCTGTCTGGGCCAAGTATTGCATAAAGATTAAGACCTGGGGTCTTGTCCTGGATTGTTTGCTCACTCATTATTTCATTAGTCCAACTGCTATTCATGAGTGCTTCCTATCTGCCACTTGCTACCAATATGGCATAGACCAGGGGTTTGCAAACTATAGTTCACAGGCCAAATCCAGTCTGCTTCCTGCTTTTGTATATCAAGTTTTATTGGAATACAGTCATGCCCAATTGTCTGTGGCCATCTTTTTCACTAGAGACCACATGGACCCCAAAGCCAAAAATATTCACTAACTGGCAGAAAATGTTTGTGGCCTCTGGCTTAGAGAATCAAAGATATTATTCCTGGTTTAGCTTCCTGTTCTGAATAAGGAGAACATAAATGTCCACCCTGTCCAACTTCTGACATTTTTCTGTGTAGAAAAGTGGTATTTAAAATATGAAATAACAGTAGCTATCATTTATTGAGAGCTCATCATGAATCAGGTGGTTAGCTAAGCTCATGTCATTGAATCCTCACAATGTAGGCCCTATCATGGGTTATGGGACAAATGAGGAAATTGGGACATCAAGAGCTTGGTTGACATGTCTAGAGTGTCACTGCCAATAAGTGCAAATCCTGGCTCCACAGCTCGGGAAGATTTGTTCTCAGTTCCCTTAATCTGTCTGGTAAGGTTCAAGTACCTGTCTGAGCCGGGGTGGAGGACAGCCTGAATGCGTGCAAAAGCCGGGGTGAAGGCCTGGCCCAGCACAGAGCAGTGACACATGATAAATTGTCTTTTTATTTTTTAATGTTTATTTATTTTTGAATGAGAAAGAGTGCAAGTGTGGAGGAAGGGCAGAGAGAGAGGGAGACAGGATCTGAAGTGTGCTTTGCGTTGACAGCAGAGAGCCAGACGCAGGGCTCAGACTCACAAACTGTGAGATCCTAACCTGAGCCTTAATGGACCGAGCCACCCAGGTGCCCCAGAAAAATCATGTTTAAGGATTTATTTGACCAGAGCTACCTGTCAAACATACTTAAATGGATTTGAACAATTATTCACTTTGAGTGTATTGATTTTTATGAGCCCAGTGGTAAAAGAGCCTTAGAAATTATATGTAGATGGTATAAACTTATGTACTGTTTCTGTAGTGTCTGAATGTCATAAATTCAGTTACTTAACTCACCCTGTCCTGTGCATCTAACAAAGTATTGAAGGCTACGCACTTTCTGTAGAATGCTCAATGTTAAATGCTCCCTTTTACATGTTCTACATATCTTAAAATGCCATTTTCCCTCGGTGTAGAAGGGAGTGGGTAGGCAAGTAACCACCCTAAATGATGAATCACTGTGTTTCAATGCTGTTCCGTTAATTTAAGTGACATTTTGACAATAGCATGCTGTCAGTCCAATGGTTTGACCTATACAACAACCTCTAATTATTACTAATTAAATAATTAATTATTCATAGAGGCGCATTCCATTAGCATAGTAGAGATGTGTTGGAATATGAGTTATATGTGGTTTATGAATCTTCAGAAAATAGATTCTTTAATAAATTAATAAAGGGGCTCTGGGGTTTCATTAAAAGGTGGCTGGAGGGTGTGCTTGCCTGTTTCCAAGGAGACCACAGGTGGTTCGTTGCTTTTTTTTTTAAGTTAAACTTGTTTGGGCTCGATGATTTTTTTTCACCCTTTTCTCACTGCTCTGTCCTCAGGCAGAGTACGGAACATTTTAATGAAACCCCTGTTGTCTTCATATCACTTTGATCCCCCTGTGTTCTCTCCAGTCTACACATTGGCCAGTCGGATGAAGGGTTTCAGATTTTCCCCCCAGTATTAAAAACTGTGGCATGCCCTCCATGAATAAACAACATTTCGGTGGAGACCCAGTGAAGAGAAAAGCAGAGCAAACAAAGGGATGAAGGAAAATGCATAAATTCAAATGACACGGGCCTCATTTACCCACTTAATTACCCTGACTCCTGACTCTGTTAGCCACTGCGATTATTTTTCCAGTTAAGCCTGCTTTAAAGAACTTAGCGAAAAATAGGCTCATCCATTTTCTTCCCCCTCAACAATCTCTTTGCCACATGGAGTTCCGCTCCTTCGTTATCTCACTGTAATAATGATCATGGTAATATTAATATCTTCCAGCACTGTTCACTAAATAGTGACAAAAATAGTAATATTAATGTTTTCTAACATCCATTTTTGATGCTCTTAGGCGCATTATAAATTCTGTCTTTGTTTAAGCAGTGGGGAACCCACAAAATATCATTACAGTTATCATTAGAACTCAAGGGCACTCTCTGGAATCTGAAACCTAAGTGGGGCTATGTCAGCAAGCATTCCAGGACCATGGATGGAACACAAAAGTGAATAAAATAGAATTTTTTATACCGTTTTAACATTTGACCTATTTTGGAAAAGATTACTTTTTTCTTTTTTTTTTTTTTTTTAAATACCTGGTGATCATTCTCACAAAAGATAGAGGACCTTGTTTTTCTGAAACCAGCCACATTCAGTCCTTCAAAGACACTAGGGCCCATCCCACCATCCGCCCCACCCCCTACTCTCTTGTCTCTTCTTCTACAGACAGGAGGGAAAATGCATCCCCACTTAGCAATAGTGACCTGCTTTTGAGGGTTCAGGAGCCACACCACTCTTTAATTGAGTGGCATTTAGTTCAGGTGATGGATGGCAGAGACATAGAGTAGGAAACCTCACCGGACTGCACCATGTAAGGCCAAAGGGGAAATGCAGAGTACATTTTCATTACTAATGGGGCCTGCTAAGTGGGGAAAAAAAGCTTTCCCTGAAAACCTGTGCAAGAAAATACCCTTCAGTAGCAAGCTTAATTTTCTGACATTTTCTTTTACCTTCACCTTCTCTACATGAAGAACCCAGCTTCAAGCTTTAGCCTGGTTCAACCACTCTGCTTATGGCCGTCTGTCACTGGGGGACTGGAGAGCGCTTCTGCACCCCTGGGACCTGCTCTGAGTGGACCCTGGCTCAGTCTAATGCTCTCTGGCTTTCCACTTTCTTCCCAGCTCCCTGGCTCTGATGGGATTTTGTTTGGTTTCGTTTTACTTTCTTCCTCACTTGTTTTTCTTTTTTTAAGTTTTATTTTTATTTATTTTGAGAGAGAAAGAGAGAAGGTAGGGGAGGAGCAGAGAGAGAGAGAGAGAGAGAGAGAGAATCTTAAGCAGGCCCCACACTGTCAGCTTAAAGCCTGGTGTGGAGCTTGAACTCATGAATTATGAGATAATGACCTGACTTTTGCCGAAATCAAGAGTCAGACGCTTGACCGACTGAGTCACCCAGGCGCCCCTTTGTTTCTCACTTTTTAAATTCCCTTCTTTTTCTCAGGTCGAAGGTGTGTGTTAAATGGGCAGTTATATATGGCTTTTATTTTTTTAAACTCAGCAAAATATAGATCGATGGCACCATTTATAAGTATCTGAACTAGAACATATAATCAGGAGAGGTAAAATAATATCAAGTCATTAAAGTTAATTACTAACACAAACGGATGTTTACTAATACTTATTATAGGAATATGAACCATTTTAGGAAAATATTATCAAGCCCATAGGCATCCAGGGCTCCATCCCCCCCCCCTTTCTAAAAAATAAACTCAGGGAAGATTAAAGCCTTAATTAAACACATACTTTATTTCCGTATTTAGTTTTCACAAACGACATCCTTTTAATATAAAACTGACATTCTGGCATCACTCACATGCCCAGAAAAGTCAGATAATCAACAACAGTTTATAATAACATTGCACCGGAGTAATTAATAACGTCTGAAGTATAATGAAAAGAAATGTGTGTTCCCCAATAACACGATGAGGAGATATTTATTTTCATGTACGCTATTTAGAAGATTTGAAGTTCTGAAAATTAGAGAAAGAAATTAAGTATTTGAGGGCTTGTCATAACTTTGCCTACTCTATCCATTGTGGTTTCCTATCTTTAACTCTTGTTCTTTTTTTCCACCCTACCCCTGATTCACTAAATGAGATTTTTGTCCTCAAATGTGCTGGCTTTCAAAAGTACACAGATCCAATAGCAGATCTGAGCCATGTTAACATCAAGAGAAAAATGCCAGTGTTCTATGTTATAGTTTAATGTTTATTTACATTCTTACATATAGAGAATTGTCTGTTAGCTCCAGCTTTGTAAAAAGAAGGGACTAGGTGATCTCTTAAAATTCTTCCCAGGCTTCTGAGTCTATCATGAAATTTCTAGCCTATATGGCAATATCTGTGCAAGCCCACTGAGTTTTTCTATAAAAATCAAAGCAAGAGGTTAGTACATACAAATGGTTGAAAACATGAAGTGAGCTTTTAAGTGTCACTGTTTTGTTTTTTGTCTAAGCCATTTACTAATATTAATTAGAATTCATGATTCTAATCTTTTTGTCAATTCATCCATCCATTAAAACTTTACCAGGGTGCCCAGGTGGCTCAGTCAGTTGAGTGTCCGACTTCAGCTCAGTACATGATCTCATGGTTCATGGGTTCCAGCCCCACATTGGACTCACTGCTCTCAGCACACAGCCTGCCTCAGATCCTCTGTTCCCCTCTTTCTCTGACCCTCACCTACTCACACGCATGCTTTCTCTCTTGCTTGCCCTCTCTCTTTCAAAAATAAACATTAAAAAAACTTTACCAAGCATTGCCAGAAAGCCAGGTCTGAATCCTATTTGCATACTTAGAAAATAATAATGGAACTTAGAAAAGAAAACGTGGTATGGTCTAGAGTTCTCTATTGTGAAGCATATTTGAAAGCCCTGCAGGATAGGGGCACCTGGGTGGCTCAGTTGGTTAAGCCTCTGACTTCGGCTCAGGTCATGATCTTGCAGTCTGAGTGTGAGCCCCATGTCCGGTTCTGTGCTGACAGCTCAGTGCCTGGAGCCTGCTTCAGATTCTGTGTCACCTCTCTCTCTCTGCCCCTCCCCTGTTCATGCTCTGTCTCTCGCTCTCAAAAATAAAAAAGAAACATAAAAAAATTAAGACAAAAAGAAAACCTTGAAGGATATTAACATTGGCCTTCAAATTTTGTCAGCAGTCTACTCTTTAAGGAGGTTCCCCTTGCTATTCTCAAGGCTAAATATTCTATATATGTTGTCTTCTTAAACCCTATGTTGCTGCAAGAGAGGGTTGATGGGAAGCAAAGCTCCACTGTTTGGGTTTCCCCCCTCTCGCATGGGTATGAATGGGGGTGAATCTTCTGCCTACCTCAGCTCCTACCCTCACTCCCTCCTCACTTGCTTTTCTATCTCCTTCCCACAGACACACATGCTCATTGCTCTGCTAGAGCAAATATGGACAGCAGGGACTGGGTCTCATTTTATCTCTAAAATGTCCACACTTAACATATTGATGAGTACATAACAGTAAATATTTGTTGTTGAATAAATGGGTCAAATCAAGCCTAATGAACAATACAGCACAGGAACATTTGGGTGCAACAGAAGCGGTTTTATGGGCTGTTAAGAAGACACTACCATTGGGGCATCTGGGTGTCTCAGTCAGTTAAGCATCTGACATTGGTCCAGGTCATGATGTCATGGTCCAGTCTGTGAGTTCGTGCCATGCTTCAGGCTCTGTGCTGACAGCTCAGAGCCTGGAGCCTGCTTCAGAATCTGTCTCCTTCTCTCTCTGCCCCTACCCTGCTCATGCTTCTCTCTCTCTCTCTCTCTCTCTCTCTCTCTCTCTCTCTCTCTCTCTCCCTCCCTCCCTCTCTCTCTTTCTCTCCTCCCCCCTCCAAAGCAAATAAACATTAAAAACTTTGCCAAGGACAGACCCAGACAAAATTTTCAGTCAAGTGCATTTTATTTCTGACCCCAGTTCCCTCATTTTGTGTTCTATTTTTCTTTAAATTCCTCCTTCACCCCCTCCCAGCTTCTAAGTTTTCTGTTCTCATAACCTGGGAATCTCTTCCACTGCCATCCTTTGTCTCCCCCTGCCATGACCATGCTTTACTTTCCCTAAGATGCCCTGACTCCTCTTTCCATGCTGTCATGCATGTTCTAGATCACATTTCTCCAGGAGTATTCCAAGGCATTTATGTCTCTGAGAAAGATGTTTACTACTCTTGTAGTGAATCTTATTAATAAAAGTAATAGCTTACATTTATACATTCATCGACCTCTCTCTATGGTGCTAATAACTGCTAAGTGTTAATGCACCAAATTTCTCAGGGGCATTTGCCTTTGAATAGGGAGTATTACCTCTCTGAAAATTAACTGTATAATAGTGCTGTTTCATACATAGTGGGGGAAATATTTTTTGATGGAAGCTTCCACTGACTCTCAAATTTTGCACAATTGATTTTTTTCTTGGTCTCTTTGTTAGTGGCTCTTAGTATTTTTCAGGTGCCTGTGTGACCATCTCTTCCTGAGTAAGTAGAAGATCCTTAGACTGGATCCCAAAAAGGATTATTACTTTTTTAGTTTCCTATTGCTATCATGAGAATTGTCACAAATTTAGTAGCTTAAAACAATACATTATTATCTTACAGTTCTGTAGGTCACAGGTTCAATACCGTTGTTAGTGGGCTTAAGTCAAAGTGTCAACAGCTACATTACTTTCTGAAGGCATTGGGAGAGACTATATTCCCTTGAGTTTTTCAGCCTCAAGGGGCCACCCAGATTTTTTGGCCTCCTTCCTCTATTTTCAAAGCTAGCATTGTTGCATATCTATGATCTTTCTTTCATAGTTCCATCTCCCTCTCAACACAGCCAGGAAAAGTTCTCTTCTCTTTAAGGTGGTTATATTGCACCACTCCAGATTATCCCTGATATCTCCTCATCTCAGTATCTGTATCCTTAATCACATCTGCAAAGCCCCTTTTGCCACTTAAGGTAACACATTCACAGATTCTGTAAAGTAGGGCTAGACACCTTTGGGGGCCATTGCTGTGCCCACCATATTCATTATAGTGATAAAATATTTCAGAAAGAGAATGTTGTCTAAAAAACAGAAGAGATCAGAAACAAAGATACTATACCATTAGGGTTGAAACAGGAAAAGATGGCACACACAAACTGAATTGATTAATTTAATGCAGACTGTTTATGAAGAGGAGAAGAGGTGTAGAGATGCCATAGGGATAGTGCAGCTCCTTATGTGCAACTGAAAGCAGGGGAGCTGTTACACCATCAGGTGAACGGGCAAGGGGAGTGAGCTGTTACCAGAACCTCGATAGAAGCAGCATGATAGACATTGTAGATTTTGATATATACAGGTAGTCAACCTGGGGTGATTCATCAGGAAAAGAATTTGGGAAACAAATACCCAAATGCCACTCTCTTCCCACTCTCCCACCATCCCTTAATCTCCTGCTAGTGCCATCCCAATCCATATCCCCCCACACCTCTATTGGATGAATCCAACCAGCAGAAGCCAGCAAGGGAGCCCACTGATGTAGTTTTTGGGCAGGGAAGGATGGATAGGAGTGAAAAGCAGATCTGGAATGGCAAATGGAAAGCAGGAAATCATGTTGGTATATCCAGGCACAGCTAGAGAAGATGAGGATATCCAGAGGCAAAATCTATTTGTATTTAAATAAAGATAGTAAAAAAAAATCTTTATGGGCACTTATTCCAATATCAGTGACCACACTCACTTAAATCACATATGTCCCCAGTTCAGAGGGGGAAAGCAGGTCCTTGGCAACATAAAGTCATTCCAGATAGTAGCGGTACTCGATGAATATTGTGCTGAAGTGTGCATATTTCTTTGTACTGGTGCAACCATTTCTCTAGTTTCCATCAGGTCCTACACTGAAGGGGTGCTGGATGGGCATTGATATTCATTGAGCACCTTCTGTGAGTTTGGCACTTTGGGTATGTTATAATACAAAATGCTCACATAAACTCAGAGGCAGATGTTATTATCCCCCTTTTTATGAAGAAATGGAGGCTCAGTGACATTCAATCATCTACTTAAGTGTTCATACAGACAAGGGCTGTTTATTGAGTGAGTGCCTACAGAGTGACAGGTACTACATGAAGTTTTTGGATATAAGGTTAATTAAGGCACAGTCTCCGTTTCTATTTTCTCCTAAGCACAAGGAAACACTTTAACAGATAATTTTTTTTCTCTTGTAGTTTATTGTCAAGTTGGTTTCCATATAACACCCAGGGGTCATCCCAACAAGTGCCCTCCTCCATGCCCATCATCCCCTCCCCTCTCCCCCACCCCCATTGGCCCTCAGTTTGTTCTCAGTATTCAAGAGTCTTTCATGGTTTTCCTCCCTCCCTTTCCCCAACTATTTTTCCCCTTCCCCTCCCCCATGGTCCTCTTTAACAGATAATTTCTACAGAACATAGGACACAAGGAGGAAACATGTACTTGAAAGCCCACCCTGGTTTATGCTCTTACCACATGGAGAGTCAGCCCCCTGCCCTTGCCTGTGGCTCTCCTGACAGAATTCACCACTGGCAGCAAGAGTGTCTTCCACAAGCACACATTAGCTGGGAGCTCTAGCTCACTGAGAGTCAGAATCCAGATAGTAACACATACGATTGAGAATGGATTGTATTTCCTTTGTTTAAAATTTATATCCACTTTCTTGATCCATTCATCAGTTGATGGACATTTAGGCTCTTTCCATGATTTGGCTATTGTAGAAAGTGCCGCCATGAACATTGGGGTACATGTGCTCCGATGCATCAGCACTTCTTTATCCCTTGGGTAAATCCCTAGCAGTGCTATTGCTGGGTCATATGGATCAAGAAGATGTAATATATATATATATATATATATATATATATA
>NC_043706.1:47346859-47349423 GCF_006229205.1 Suricata suricatta
GATCAAGGGAGACTACTGAATACTGAAAACGAACCATGGACTGAAGGGGGAGGGGGAGGGAAGGAGGAGGTGATGGTCATGGTGGGGGGCGCTTGTGGGGAGAAGCACTGGGTGTTATATGGAAACCGATTTGACAATAAATTACTATAAAAAATTAAAAAAAAATAAAATTTATATCCCCTTTCTCAGTGAAGGAAAAGGAAGGGAAGGTGCAATGATATTCCAAATCTTGAGTTTAGCTCAGATCTTTTCGATGTACCCTGTCACATACACACATGCCTGTGCACACTCACACACATGCATGCACACACATGTACACACACACACGCACACACACACACCACTATACAGGCTGAATCTAGGTTCAGGCTTCTAATCCTTCTCAGCTGAGTTACAAGCAGCCATTTCCAGGGGTCAAAGGCATCTGTGAAAAACGTTTAAACTAATGCAGAGTCATGGACAGCTGGGACTACACAGGTCAGTGCTAGGACTTTAAAATGGTTCAGATCTCAGGCCTTCAGTAAAATATCAAAGAACTTGTTGATACCTTTAGCTGTATTCTTTCCCTGTGGGCCCCTCATTACCTATCTGATATCCTGAAAGACTAAATGTGGGTGATCTAAGGATTTGATATCTTCTAAAAGTTTGATCACTCCATGTTAATGATTAATCATGCAACTTCAGCAGCTCTTACTAACGTCTATCTCCTCAGGGTCCTTACTATGGTCACCTCTAGGCAAGGATACCTTTGAGAACCAAGGCAGCTGGAGGGCAAAGTACAACTCACAAGCCCTCCCTTAGCCTCTGGGAAGCAAAATCTCTACTTAGTTAAGGCTAAAAGTCAAGGCAAAAGAATGAGTCTAGGTCCAAATGTATGTTATAGATTTGAGAAGGCTACAACTAGACTCAAAGACTTCTTCAACCTTGGTGATATATTAAGAAATCCTATTTTCTGTTACCAGATGAAGCCCAAGAGGACAATTTATTGACAACCTCAGGGCTAACTTATGGAAAAGAATTACTGGTCCACTGGATGGTCTAATATCTGAGTCACACTTAGCATCAAGCCTTATGAACAAGAAAAAGTTTCTTGTATATGATAATGCAGTGACTTGCGTGGAAGATAAGGAGGTGGAAGATCCACATGGTGTCTGTCAACTGACAGAATTTCTGAGGAGATTGAGGGCCAGACTCTGAACGAGCTGGCACTCCCATGAAGCTCCTGGGCCTGTTCCACCTCCAGTATATTTCAATGAATTTATATCTCTAATTTCTCTAACTCTTGCTCTTTCTCTGTGTCTTTGGGCGCTTCTAATACTAGCCTTAGCTGGATATAGGAAATTGAATTATGTGCAAATATGAAAATGCAAATGAGAGTCATGGATATTTCTGGGCCTTTTGCCTCTGGCTCAGACCTACGAATGGGAAAAGATGGGATGTAAGCAAACTGGCTAGAATGTTCTAGTTTCCAACACAGCTTTGGTCATATTAATGCTGATGAATCAGTAAGTACTATATTACCTCACTCATATGATTGCTGTTTCTTCTTCTCAAATATTTCTAGACTTGTTGAATCTTATTTGAAATATATGCTGGAAATACAATGCATTTGATAAAAGTTGCAAACCCATAAGTGCCCATTTGAGGGAGAGATTAGATTAAATAAACATCACAGCAATGCTGCTCAGGCTACTTCATCCTCATGGGGTATCTCCTTATCACACACAAAAAAATATATATGTTCTTGGTGCATCTGGGTGGCTCAGTTGGTTAAGTGTCTGACTTCAGCTCAGATCATGATCTCACAGTTTGTGAGTTTGAGCCCTGCATCAGGCTCTGTGCTGATATTGCAGAGCCTGGAGCCTGCTTTGGATTTTGTGTCTCCCTCTCTCTCTTTGCCCCTCCCCTGATCATGCTTTGTCTCTCAAAAAAATGAGCAAATATAAGAAAAAAAATTTTTAAATGTGTTCTAGATATGTTTCCTTTTATGTTATATAATATACAAAAGATGGACATAATTTAGAAAACATTTATAACATGAAGGTACAAAGCATTTATACCCATAAACATGTACATGTAGGAAGCACACACCATGCATGTATTTAAAATCAGTGTTCCATATCTCTACAGCACATAGGTGCATGCACACATTTTTGATGCTAACACATACGTGTAAATGTATATGACATGTATGTACTTATGCATTATAAGATGTGTACATGGTGAAGAAATATATACATATGTGTAGTATGTTTGTGTGTATAGGTAAACATAAACATATAACATATATAACAAATAAAATATTTCCTGCCAGGAAGGAATGGCAGGAAATCTTCAATGTGATGAGCAGAAAAAATTTACAGCCAAGAATCCTCTACCCAGCAAGCCTGTCTTTCAAAATAGAAGGAGAGATAAAGGTTTTCCCAAATAAACAAAAATTGAGAGAATTCATGACCACCAAACCAGCGCTACAGGAAATCCTAAGAGGGACTCTATGAGGGAAAGATCGCAAAGAATGCAAGGTGCCAAAGACACCACTATAAGCATGAATCCTAGGGAGAACA
>NC_043706.1:47349523-47351906 GCF_006229205.1 Suricata suricatta
TGGCAATGAGAGGGAATGACATATGGCCCTTTGTAGGAAAGTGGATGGACCTTGAGGGTGTCATGCTGAGTGAAGTAAGCCAGGCAGAGAAGGACAGAAACCATATGTTTGCACTCATAAGTCTAGCAGGAAAACAAGAGAGACCTAATGGAGAACCAGGGGGAACGGAGGAGGGAGAGAGAGTTGGGGAGAGAGAGGGATGCAGAACTTGAGAGACTATTGAAAGCTGAGAATGAACTGAGGGTTGGGGGGGAGGGGGGAGGGGGAAAGACAGGTGGTGGTGATGGTGGAGGGCACTTAAGGGGAAGAGCACTGGGTGTTGTATGGAAAACAATTTGACAATAAAATATTATGGAAAAAAAATAAATAAAATAAAATCAGTGTTCCATATCTCTACAGCACATAGGTGCATGCACACATTTTTGATGCTAACACATACGTGTAAATGTATATGACATGTATGTACTTATGCATTATAAGATGTGTACATGGTGAAGAAATATATACATATGTGTAGTATGTTTGTGTGTATAGGTAAACATAAACATATAACATATATAACAAATAATACTTATACCATGCACATGTAAAATGTATGCTTGTATGCAAATATATGTCTAACACATAACATAGGAATATGTACTATATGATTTATATATGTAAAAAATATTTATATAAATACATAATATATGAAAAAGATCTTTTTGAATGTATACATAACACACATAACAATTTATAAAACATGTATATAATATATGCTCTTTTAGTATGCTTTTAGTAATGATTTCATATATAATTGAATTTTTTATAATTTTTTAATGTTTGTTTATTTTTGAGAGAGAGAGACAGAGATAGAGACTGAACAGGGGCAAAGAGAGATGGAGACACAGAATCCAAAGCAGGCTCCAGGCTCTGAGCTGTCAGCACAGAGCCCAACATGGGGCTTGTACTCACAAACCGTGAGATAGATCATGATCTGAGCCAAAGTCGACTGCTCAACTGATTGAGGCACCCAGGTGCCCCATAATTTAAATATTTAATAAAATATCCTTTATGAAGGACAAATAGAAACCAATTGATAATAAATAATAGGTATTTCAGTTTGGAAAATCATGGACATGACTATACTAGAAGTTGTGATGATTGAATTAGATTTTTTTCCCCACTTAAAATGACTAACTCTGGATTAATGCTGTAAAAAGATCAGAAGCCATTCCAGTCAAGCTACACAGGAAAATGAAAGAACAGAGGTGTATACAATGACTAAACTAAAAACTAGCATTAGGTGACATAATAATAGACTAGATTTATTAGCATATTATGACAGGAAGAGGGAAATAACCCTAGCTGGTATAGAAATAACATGCCAAACACATTACCAGATCTTTGTACATATGAATGTCCAAAAATTGATACAAAAAATATATTGAGGAATGTAGGAAAACTTTTCACTGTGTCAGACAGTACATACAATGCAGGACCCTAACAATCCTGGATTCCCACCCACTAAATTCCAGTAGCACATGCAATCACTGGTACAACCAAAATTACCTCTGCAAATTTCCAAAGCACACTCAGGGGCTGAGCCTTTCTCATTAAGAGCCACTACTAAGGATTGGACTAAATATTGGTTTTATTCACATCTTTGCTATCCAATAAATGGATTTAAGTGAGCAGTATTGTACTATTTAAAACTTGTTGCTTTGGGATTCATCTGTCTTTTTTCTATTCACATTTAAAGCAATTTTACAGGTTTCCTTATGTGAAGACTTCTTTAGCTTTCATTTCATATGTGTAATAATTTAGATGGGTTTAACACATTTGATATGTTTGATCTGCTAAGAGCAGTCTAAAACTATGTGAGCAGTACAGCATGTTAGCCCTACCGTCCTTGAACTTGAGCAATGAGAATATGACCACAGTGCTATATACAGATCTTCCTGCACAGAATGCAGCCTCAATAAGTGACATCCATGTAGTATTCAAAGTTGTCACAAAATGAGGTTTCCCATGGCCTGGTAAACATTTATACTTAGGGAAATCACATTAAAAATATAAGAAAGGATGACTTTCAAAGGGAAAAATTTACTTGAAGCATCATTCATAATCTCAAAGGTGTCAGCAAAGAATAGTCTTCTAGCTTTGCTTGGTGATTATGGGGTGAAAGTTGGAGAATAGTAGTGTATGATTCACAGGCCTTTTATTAGGACTCATTTGCTTTCTCTTGAAGTCATTGACCAGATGTTACCAGAACTTCCAAAAATTGAGCCTCAAGTGACTATCCCAATTCAATGTCTCCTTAGGATAACTCTAGCTAAACAACAGAAAGAGTGAATAAAAATTGTATGACCCGCACTTTTGTTTCCAACCTGAGTGACAAGTT
>NC_043706.1:47352006-47400266 GCF_006229205.1 Suricata suricatta
AAGAGAAAGCAGAAGAGACAGTTATAGCAAGAGGCCTGACTGTGAAGCCATTCTTTTATTAAGAGTCTGGCACCCTCTGCACCTTTTCCTGGCCATCTGCCAAGCTCTCCTCCACTTGAGAGTGGCCCTTGAGTTTTTGGTACAGTTTCTGTATGATGCTACTGCAGCCAGGCTCTGTGGAGTGACTCATTTCCGCCACAAGAGTGCTCCGGTACATTAACAGCTCTGCCTTCTTTGATCAAGTGACACTGGGGCATCCGTTCCCATGGCCAGTGTTTTCAGATGATTAGTCTTTTCCTGGGCATACCGCCTGGAGAACAGAGCTCTGGCTGTAGATGAGAGGGCTGAGCCTGGCTCTATAGGCTGAATGTGTGGTGGATATGTGAAAAAGGGGCTGCTTAGGCTCAGGGCCTTCCCTGGTCCAGGCAGGGTTCTTAGGAGAATCAGAGAACCCTGGTCCCAGGAGTCCAGTGGATTAGAAAAAGTTGCCTCCTCTCACTGGACATAGCCCTGCATCCCCACACTGGGGTTCACACTGCACAAATCCAGGGCTGTGTGGGATAGCTTGAATAGGCCATTAGTACCTCTGTCCACCATTTGAGTGTCAGCCAACATTCACAGTGAGGCGATCCACTACCTGGGGGCAAGGGATACATAGACAGACTGTACTGGGAGTTTGAATCTTGGATTTACCATTTGTTAGCTTTGCAGTCCCATTATCCTGAACAAGATATGTAAATGTTGCATGTCTTGGTTTCTCCATCTGTAAAATGGTTATGCAGTAATAGCACGTATCAGAGGTCACTTTGATGATTAAGTGAGAGAATTCATAGAAGGCATGTAAAAGAGTATCCAGTATAAACGAAGTTCTCACTAAATATTGGCTGATACTATTTATGTATAACAGAGTAGTATGGCCCTCTAGACCTTAGCAAAAGCAGAAAGTTACTAGTGTGGCCTCATCCTTCTGTCTATTTTTCTTTAATCCCATGAATTCTTTACATTGTTGAGTAAAAAACTATAATAATGACTGACTCTTATTGTGCACTTATCATATTTCAGACGCTGTGCTTAGTCCTTTGCATATATTATTTAATCATCCTGACATCTTCCTAGAATAGATTCTTCCTTTAACCACACTTTTAATAAATGTTATTTATTTATTTTGAGAGAGAGAGAGAGAGAAAGAAAGGGGAAGGGGCAGAGAGAGAGAGAGGGAGAAAGAATTGCAAGCAGGCTCCCCACTGTCAGTGTAGAGCCTGGTATGGAGCTAAATCTCACAAACTGAGCTCAAGACCTGGGCCAAAATCAGAAATCTCATGCTTAACTAACTAAGGCACTCAGGTGGCTACCCCATTTTTTAGATGAAGAGCCTGATGCTCACAGATGCTAAGCAGTTTGTTTAAAAGTTTAAAAGCTAGCAAATAATCCAGGTGGCATTTGGGAAAACCCACTATCCCAAGATAACTACTCTCCCTACTATTGAAATCTGCTTCAATCTGCATAAATTCATTGCCCTAATATTTTTTTTCCCTTTCCTCTTTTTATGTCCTGAAAATATATACATACATTTTCATATTCCCACTGACTTCTTTCTGGAAGCAGAGATCATGTTACCAGCACTTGAGAAGTCATACAGATAGGTTGGTACATTGCTTTATTTACACGTGAATGGAAATGATAGACATAAATTTAAAAAAAACCTCATCCTATCCATCTTGTATAACTTAAAAATAAAGCACAGTGCTTTGTCCCACCCAAGGGGATACTTAGTGGAGGACAAAGGAATCAATCATAACCTCTCAAATGCCAGGGAGGCTGGTGAAGATGGGGCTGGCACTGAAGGTAACCTAGTGTCCTTGAAATCAAAACATCATCAGCCACAACCAGTTTTATCAATTTTTAAGTCTGGTTCTGTCCTGTGTTCTGGCTAGATTTTCAAATGATGCATTATTATTATCATGGTCATTATTATTGTTATTATTATGTTTAATGTAGATGATTTTGCTAATAGACTAATTTTTTTCTCATTCCTTTCTTGAACTATTGTTTCATTTATCTCCTCCTTATTTTATTTATTCAATTTTCTTTAAATTGCACCGTTTGTTACTTGGCCTCAGGGAGCCCTGGCTATTAAAACGACACTAATAATTTTAATTGACTTAAAATGATGTAAGAACAGCACAGCTGCCAGGAAATACAGGGCCTCCAAATAGGTGCCATAGCAGGAAGGAGACATTAAGTAAAGCAAGGTGCTTAGTTTCTGAACCCCCAAATTCAGCAGGATGTTACCAAAGAAATGATGTTCTCATCAGGAAGCCCATGTGGGTCCCATTAGATATAACTATGCTTCTACTTCGGTACACATCATAACAGAAAATATGAGTTTCCAGAACAAATCGCTGTGGGTGGGAGGTACTATAAGGTATAACTATTCACTGTATAAAAGTCTTCTCTACTGAATAGGCCTTTAGCATATTTAAATTTTGATTAAAAGAATACTTCATATACAATCACTCTGTGCCTTGGTCAGAGCATGAGATGCATCTACACTTACCCATCCCTCTGACCAATCTTTTCCAGCATCACATCTAATAAAGAGATTTTTAAAGAGAAAAAGAAAAGAAAGCAAAAGTGGTTGGTTGGCATCTATTTCAGAAAAGTAGCTTCTCTGTGGGCACTTGAGCAGTGGAAAAGATAATTGCCCTTCAAGTGATACTGGGTGGGTATCATAACCTTGCTTTCTCTTCTGGAAACATGAGAACACTAATAGCTGTTTCCGCTAGCTGTGTAAGTGGAAAGGCATGAGCATAAGAGAGAATTCTGACACTGTATATACACCAATGTATGATGTAGTTATGAGGAATTACATGGCAGTGCTCAGAAGAAAGCCCCATAATATGTATTAGTGTCAGCAGCCAGAAAGTGGAGTCCAGTGGAATAATCCCAATACACAGGTAATCCCAGCCATGAGGTGGTGACAGCCATTTATGCTGCCTTAAGATCAGTCCAGAGAAGAGTATTGTCATACAGCCTATTAGGAATCTTATAGCTTATTAAGTCTAACCCCCTTATTTTACAGTAGAAAAAAAACAGAGATCCAGATGTCAAAGGTTACCATCTTATCATAAGCAGAGGCAATGCTAGGACTCCTGTCTCTCAATGGCTCATCATAATGTTTTTGCCTGCAATATCACTCTTACTGCTTAGAAGTAGTGTCAAGATCCAACTCCCCCGCACTGCCCAGGATTCTGTTGTAGTCGGGACTTCTTATCTGCTCTCCTTTGGAAGGAGTAGTTCATTCATGTGTAGTATCACAGGAATAGGGTAGTAATTATCTCATTCAAAATACTAGTTCATTTGCATCTTAGGCTAGTAACATGTACCTCATCAAACATTTTAAAACAAGGTTTGGTTTGAGTTTTGTTTCTGAGAAACCAGGCTTACAAGGAAAGGTTAGAGCTAAAGGAGCAAACTATGCTGAATTTGGGGGTTGGGTCTGTGCCTGGCAGCACCAGGGAGAGCTCCTGGTAGCTGCTGGTGATCCTCTAGAAGCTGACCATAGAAACATGCTGGTATTTGGAGGATCTTCTGAAGATTCCTCTGTTGACTCTTGTGCCTGTGAACATTGTCTTCATTGCATCCGGAGGCTCAGGCTTGTTAAGATGAGTCTTTTCACCTCCACTCCAGTGCTTTTGTCTCACCTCCATCTCTTGTAGTTTTGCATCCATTGGGTGTGACAACCATGGAACCTCTGATCAGGCTGGGAGCTCAAGGTTAGAAATTTGGCTCCTCCTGCATTGGATGAGGAATTTTGCTTCTTCTTAAACATGGTCTTTGTTTAGCTCTTCTTCCCAAGGGCCCTTCCTAGAGTACTGAGGACTGAGCTCTCTGTTAGAGCCTTCGTAACACCTAACTGCTGGTACATGACTTTAGGAAGATAACTCTGCCTCTGTGGTCCCCATCTCATTATTAAAAAAGATAAATTATCATAATCTGATCCAAAACTTCAGAGGCATGTCTCTCCTCCTTCCTGTGCCAATGGCAGACTCAGGTAATCAATCTTGCTACTTTTGGTTGCTGAACACAAATCTTATTTGAAAGTCCTTTCAGTGCAGTATGACAATTGGTAATATTTGGCACTTCTATCATATGATTTTGAATTTCTCTTCAATGAGTATGGTAAAATACTAAATGTACGTGTTCTGGCTTCTAATAGTTTACAAATTCGCCTTTGGTCACAAATCAGGACTGAAATGAGACTGTTTTTCAGTATAACTTTAGTCTTGAACTGATTATATCTTAGTTTCCTATATCCAAAATTGAATGCATGTCATACAGTGTGTCAAAAGTATCTATTCATTCGTATGCTCATTAAATGAATATAGAGTTACTGTATCACATATCCTCCCATTTGCTAGGTGCATAAAAAGCTGAAAATACAAACCGCTTGCTCTTTTTGAGCTTTCAGTCTAGTAGGGGATATAAGGGAAGTTATATGAGGCAGGGCATGATAAATGAAAAAATTGAGGCACAGATTAAATGTAAGTTTGGGAAAAAACAAAATATTTCTCATGGGGGTCAAATATGAAAAAAAAATAAACCTCAAGAAATTTTTTAGAAGCTCTTTTTGCCTTGCTGACCTAAGAACTGGCTTTCACAAGTGATGACTGAGAGTCTACCATTAGTCAAGGAGAGTGATTTGATGGTCTATACCAAGCCTAGATATATACTACTGGCTTTCCTTCTGTTTCCCATAAACTCAAAGGGACAAAGCTATGTGAATGACCTGTTGTGCAAGGTGACTTGCTACAGCTTGAAGTTTATGGGAGTTGGCATTAGATTACAGAGTAAGCCATACAGCAGAGAAGCGGTGAAATGTGGTATGTTTGTCTTGGCCTCTAATAGACATGCACCAATGGAGGTGGTGCATTTCGAGAGAGGGACTGGGTATTTGTGTTTTTTCCAGATATGAATGTATTAGTACCAGATTCAGTCTGATACTTCTGCAGTACATATTAAAACTTCTATCACTGTGGTATTTAAATTTGACACTAGCTCCATCCCTTTAATGAAGACATGTGCATACAGAGAAATGAGATGTATTTTCTTAATCAGCCACTCACATTTCATAGGAAATCTTGAACCAGAAAGCACAATCCTCATTTTTCCAAACTACCACAAAGTCATAATTTCCACGATTAATTAGTTTTGTCTTTCCATTAACTTAATTCATCCACTATCCTCTACTACCACTGACCCAAATCTTTCAGTCTTTGCAGAAACCCTTGTTCAACAATTATTGATCAAGCCACACTGTAAAATAACATAATACTCACAAACATTACAAGCATTGTGTCTGAACAAAATCTGTTATTATGATTTGTAGTATCTTTCCCACCTAGAAAGTGTCAATTACAGGGATGTTTCAAAGGGGGTCCCATAATGGCATTACTAACAGGGGGATAAATGGTTGTGCTAAACTGAAGGTTACTTAGGTACTATTTCAAATTGCTTTCTGTACGCAGTGAACAGGGTAAGACTTAACGTTTCTGCTTAGCTGACTGCTTCTGTTTTCATTTTTTTCAAAAAAGTGGAAAAGCACCATTTTAGCAATGTTTTTGAAGATATATATCTCTCTCTACAAATCTATATATGTAGAGAAAGTATCTCTCTCTCTCTCTACATATCTATATATGTAGAGAGAGAGAGAGATCTACATATGGATATGTAGATATATAGATATGTAGGCATATATATTTTCTGAAGATATATATCTTTATATATATAATTTCTTGAAATGTAGTATCAATATCTTGTCTTTTCTTCTCTTTAAAAAACTTTCTTGCCAATAACAGGTCTAAGTACTGGACATAAATATCATATCTAATTTCTTAAGTTTATTTATTTGTTTTGAGATAGAGTGAAAGAGAGAGAGAATCCCAAGCATGCCCTGCACTGTCAACACAGAGCCTGTTGTGGGGCTGTAACTCCTGAACCCTGAAATCATGACCTGAGCTGAGACCAAGAGCCAGACGCTTAACTGACCAAGCCACCCAGATGCCCTACATCTAATTTCTGTATGCCTAAGACACCTCCAAAGACACATAAAAGATATATAATTTCACCAGTGTTGATATATTTAAATAGATATTAAAAAGACATAATTTACAATTATAAAAAAATGGATAGCCTCTTTTGTCAGAGATCACATTGAATTCTGTAGATTTCACCTGGTGTCTATTTTCTGCACCTACAACCCACAGACTGAGCAAGAAAAATGCAAACGAACAAGAGGAGGAGTAGAGGGTGTGGCAGAGAAGACGTGGAAAAATGCCTGATTTCATGCCTGTGCTCTAAATAACTCCAGTTTCAGCTCTTTTCTTAACTTATTAGATAATGGTGACATTTCTGGAAAAGCACATATATTTGGGCCTGAACTAATAAAATTACTGTGAGTAAAAGGAAGAGGCTGGTGTGTCCGTAGCCTCCTGATGTTTTCTACCAATGTCCCAATTCTCTGCTGTTCTCTTTTTACTTTGTTGCAATTTAAGTATACATTACTTACTGAATGTATACTATGTGCCAGGTAGCAGACTTGGCAATAATATTATAGAAACTAACAAGATGACATCCATGTCTGCAAAGTACTCAACTGGATGAGGAGCCAACACTTACCTCACTGTAGTGTAGTTAATAATAGAGACCTAAATCAGAAGGGTTAGGGAAATGGGAAGTGGAGGTGGTGGTTAGTTGAAATCTTTCCAAATGATCAGGTATATGAAATAACTGTTCAGGGATGAAAGGTACTCAGCTGGAGGAACAAAGGAGGAAAGAGCATTCCAGAAATGTAGACAGTAGGGAGAGAATCTAGTTTTCAAAGGGAAGTATTAGTAGTCTAGTGAAGCTATAAAGTAGATTTGAAAGGAACAGACACCAAATGATGATCAGAGAGAGGGATATGGGATCCAAAAAAAAAATGGATAGAAAGAAATAATTGTGGCAGGTAGTGAAAGGCTACCTTTCCTGTCTTCTCTCTTTAAGCATCCTGTCCTTAGTTTCCTAAAGACCATATTGGATTAGAAAAAGAAAAAGTTTCATTTTATTTTGTTTTTTTTTTTTTACTTTAGGTAGCACAGCAGAAACTAAGAAAGCCACAGGCTGCTAGAGATGACTCCTCCCAAGCATAGCAGCTGAAAGGGCCTATAACCAACAGATAAGAGGTAGAAGGTAAGTTAGAGAATATGACTCTCTTCCTTCTAGATGATATCTCATGTGAATGGTCAAAGGTGAACTAGAAGTTTGAATGAATTGTATATAAGCCTTGCAAAATATTTAAGGGTATTTAAGTTATTTCTAATTATAACAAATTAAAAAGAGAACTCCATCATGGCCCACCTTCATTTATATATTCAACAAATATATACTGAGTATATGTATATTCAACAAATATGTACTGAGTATCGTTATGTACCAGACACTCTTCTGGGGATATGGACATGGTTGAGACAGGTAAGGTCACTGCTCTAATGGGGCTCATAGTCTGGTGCCTGACACCTAAAACTAAACAGAGAGATGGACAAGGTCATTTCAGATAGTGATTACATGGTAATCAGTGAGTGGTTAATAGCGTGTGGTCAGTTAAAGTGGGTGGGGATGTCCTCTCTGAAGAGGTGTTTGCACAGAAACTGGATTAAAATAAAGGTACTGGATGTGTAAACATCTGGAGGCAGATATATGTAGTAGAAGTTGACAAGGCTGAAAAGTGGGAGTGAGTTTGGATTGTTGGAAGATAAACAAAGTCAGCATGCCTATATCAAAGTGAGCAAGGAAAAGAGTGTACGGAAATGAGGTCAGAGAAATTAAAATGGAGCCAACCATAGAAGGCTTTGTAGGCCATGTGAAGTGTGAATTTTATTATCATTGTAATGGAAGCATTCGTTATCTTTAAATGGATGGGTGACATGATCTCATTTTTATGTTCCCTTCGAGATAAAGATTTGTGGCTCTATCTGTGTGCATGCATAGAATCCACACCCATCATGAAGGATCTACAGACTGTATTGAGCATGCTCAAGATAGACACATTGCCTTTGTAAAAATCTCAAAGATGACTAGTATCAATTCCTTTCCTCTCTATACCCACATCCTACTTCTTGTCAAATGAGAGAGCCGTTTTTTCCCCTCCCCTTGAATTTAGACTGGACTTAGTAACCTGCTTGAGCAACAGTGTGGCAAAAGTGGTGATTTGGTACTTTTGATGTTAGGTCATTAGATTTCTTAGTTTTCCCCTGAATCTCTTGGTATGCTCCATCTAAAATCCCAGGCACCACACAATGTGAAACCAAAGCTACATAAAGGAGTCATGAACATCAGCCTCCAGCCACGAGGGAGCCACCGTGGATGGCCAGTCCACTCAACACTTGAGGTAATGGTAGTCCTAGCCAACATCCAGCTGCAATTTCATCAGAGTCCCTAAGCAAGAATCTTGATGAACACTGACAACTTACGAAAGTATGGTATATAACAAATTCTTTTTTAAGCCACAAAGTTTGGGGAGGCTTACAGTGCAGAGTAGTTGGCCACAATAGCCTTTTGCCTAAATGTTTATTATCTATTACAAACATTTTCTTGATGCCAAATCAGGTTTATGAGGAATTACTGATCACTGACTCTCTGATTTTTTTCTTTGATTTTTTTTCTATATTTCGGGTTTCTTCCTTCCTTCCCCTCCTTCCTCCCTCCCTCTGTCTCTTTCTTTCTTTCCTTCTTTCCTTCTTTCCTTCTTTCTATTTTTGTTGTATTTTGCACAATAGAAGCAGGCACAGTTCCCTCACATACAGTTGGATCAAATTCAAGAGTAATTCAGCCCATACAATTCTGGATGTTCCAGAGCTGAGCTCAATGATCTCTCCTGAGAGCCATGAAGAATGCCTGATTAAGGATTATCTTCTATGGCTCTCTCTATCAATGCTTCCCCTCCTTTTTTGCAGTTTTTAGGTATTTTAATTTTAGTATTTTATTGTTATTATTAATCGAGAAAATTAGTTTCATTTTATTAGCAGGCAGTTGGTGACTGCTTTCTTAAGTCATGAAGATTCTGTAGATATGTACATTGTATCCAGGTCAGTTAGCTATTTGTAACTACAAAACATAGGACCAGGACAGTTCATGGATTGATTACTGCATAGTGAGGGTTCTTCCTCTTAACATGCCAAGATGACCTAAATTTCATTATCTCATTTGTTATGTAAATATTAATTTTAGCAATAACACATACTATGAGTACATTACTTACTGCTTAAGTAGTTGGTAACAAAAGCTGTGGCTCTTTAATCTTATTCTGAATGAACAAGGCAATAAGTCGAAAGATAAGCATAGCTATGAATGTAGCTCTTTCAATCTCCATAAACATGAATAAAGACAGGATTATGTAGAACAGAACAAAAATAAAATAAAGCCCCTGACTTCACATAGCATTAAGATTTTTTTTTGAACAAAGAGAATAAATAGAACGGATATCCTGTGGAACCTTTATGTCCATCAATTCAGGGAGGTAGAAGGCGGAAGTCAGTATCAAATTTTGGAAAACATTTTGACTTGAAGTTGCAGTCACTTAGTTTAAGTAAACAATTAGCGCCAGTACTCTGTTGGCTCAATAACCAATATGGAGGTCAGTCCTAAGAAATTATTTTAATCTTGCACAAAGTAACTCTTCACTGTCTAACTAGGTTTTTTTTAAAGGCTCTAAATAGCTATCAATTAACTTTCTATTTCTTGTTACAAAATGTGAACATTATGATACTCTTGAGCCACTCATAGACTCAAGGGGAAAAAAAAATCACTTTGGTCATATGACCTCCTTTGCATAGGGCATAAATGTAGCCTTTTTATATTATTCATCATAACCACAATGGAACTAATAATATTCTGATATCAAGTTAAATTGAGGAATTAGAAGAGTTGTTTTTATTTTAAGTCTTTGGAAATCTGAGTACAACCAAGAAATTACTAAGAGGAAGTCTTCTTTCAAGGGCCTGATTTTGACATAACTGAGTCTCTGGAAGGGGCCTTCTGGACTTGATAGAACTTTGGTCTTGTTTCATATGTCACCCTTGGAAAATATTGAAGTTTCTTTTGAATTATTTTTCCTAATGATGAAAGACAGCTGAAATTAATGCATGTTATAAATTTAAACAGCATCACACCAATAGTAAAGAAGCATATTACCATTACCATTTAAAATGATCCACAAGCTGCTCACACTACGTTTTTCCCCCACTGGACAAATTTATCAATTTGAGATTGGCTCCTGTCATTGTGCCTTGTTGATCCATTTCATTTGGCCATAAGATACACCAACACATTTTGTTCTGAATAACTGCTACTTTTTTACAAAGTGATCTATTTGGGAAGGAGGTGGCCAGAGGGAGGAGTGAGGAAACAGATTTAACCTAATTATAGTATAATGTTTTTTTTCTTTTAGTAATTTATACAGGATGTCTTGAGATGTCTCTTTTTGTAAATGTAATGTCTATAAATGTAAAGAAAATGTAGGTGTCTTCTTTATTGGGACAACGTAAATGAGGATACTAATCGGTTTCAAATGAAATTATTTGGGCTAATTTTCCTGTTTTGATGTTTGAAGAAACAGTATTCCTAGTCACACATAAATGGTGCAAGTCTGATATCTGTTAAGATTATTTTGGTTAAAGCATCTGTGAAGATGGGGCCCAGAGCCCTTGCAGGAAACACAGGGACTAGTGTTTCCCTGAGGCTACGACCCGTGTGAGTGTCTCTGCCCGAAGTTTTCTTTCTCCTCTTAACTTGTTGGGGATGAACATCCTCCCCATCCCTTGGGGAAGAACATCCCTCCTGGTCTGTAAGCATCTGTTCTAAAGCAACTGCCTATTTGAAGCCTTCCCTGATATGTTGAGGTTTTCAATTACTGGCCTCCTGAAAGTCCCTGGAGCATGATCCCTAATATTGTGGTCATCTGATAGTGTTTACATATGTTTATCCAATGCCATCTCCTTCTCTGGCAAAAGGAAGAAAAAGAAGAAAAGACTCTAGCTTTCCTCATGTGGAGATCATATCTATCTTATCTTGAAGGTAATCCATGGATCTGGTGCCTCGTGTCCGGCATGTGTAGACAGTAATACTGGCTTGTGGAAAGCCAAAGGGCTGTCCCTAAATACATGCCATGTTGAAAGCAAAAAACTATAATGTCTTTCAAACATTATAGGTATGCCAAGAAAATATTGAAGTTTCTTACCTTTTATTTACTTTTATTTTTTAAGTATATTTATTTTTTAGAGAGGGGGGGTGGAGAGAGACAGAAAGAGAGGGAGACAGAGAATCCCAAGCAGGCTCTACACTGTCAGCACAGAGCCCAATGCAGAGCTCAAACTCACGTGAGATCGTGACCTGAGCAAAAATCAAGAATCAGATGCCTAGCCGATTGAGCCACCCAGGCACCCCAGAGTTTCTTACCTTTTAAACCAACTATTGATTTATTTCTCTTGTCAGTAGTGGTTAACCTTGGTCCACAAGATTAAATGGTTTTAGTTCCCTATGAGAGGCATGAGAGTTTCCTAAAAGGATAAGTTAGAATCATTCCTCTCTAACTTTGAGGGAACAGAATAGTATCAAACAGATAAATAGTAATCCTACTTTTTTGATTGTGGATGCATGTAAGCACTTATAGTTATTTAAAATAGGGAATGGGGTAGGTAAGTTGTTCTTTGGTGTGCTGCTGTGTATAAAAAACTTGTTACAAACACGAATTCTGATTATGCTCTTGGGTGGAGGTCAGGCATCTGCATTCTTTAAAACTGATGTATAGTTGCCAGTGTTACATCAGTTCCAGGTGTGCAGCATAGCACTTTGACACTGTGTGTTATGCTGTGCTCCCTACAAGTGTAGTTTCCATCGGTCACTATATGACACTATTACAGTATCATGGACTGTATCTCCGATGCTGTGCCTTTTATCCTTGTGACTTATTCATTCCATAATCCAAGCTTAGGCACCGCATTTTAAACAACTGTCCCACATAATTCTGATGCTGATGCCTGCAGACTGTACTTTGAAGAGATACCGCTGTAGATGTGGAAGTTACCTCCTTAAGAACCAGTTTTCACATATGTTTCTGTGTATGTCTGTATGTGTTTTTTTCACTCTCTCTCTCTCCTCCACTTAGAATATAACATCAAATGCCTGGGCCTTTGATTTTTTGACTCCATTGCACTGAATTTAGTGTTCTGTCCTCATGGTACTATCAGAGAAGGCTAGACCAAATCTCATTTCTGTTTTTGGTTTGTAGGAAGCTAGGAGAAAGGGTGAAATCTGAGGTGGCTAACAGACCACATAGGCCCTCACTTTTCTCAGTCACTGTGTGGATATTTCTGGTTTTTGACATCTATATATACCAATAGGGCAAATAAAAGTAAGTCTTTTGGAGTCAACAGAAACTTGTGCCCTTCATCATCAAATGTCTCCACCTTGGTAAACTGCTAGGGATGTTGATCCATTATCAATCCACTGGCATCCATCTATCACTGTCCTTCTTAAAGGCTGCCAGTGACTCTACCTGCTTCTAAGAATGAGTCTAATCCTGAACCTGACTTATGGCTTCCTCATGAGCTGGTTTCTGTCTTCCTTTCCAGTCTCATCTGTATCAACATGACTCTCCAGCTGATGGGACGTCTTAGAATTTCCCTAAGGTTGTAATAGGCTTTTTCACAATTTCCAAATACATGTCACCTTCTGCTTAGAAGACTTCCACACCTTTGACTTTCTGCTTAGTGCCTACTCAGTCTTCATTGCTCAACTCAGCTATCACTTCCAGTGGGAAACCTAGAGTGACAAAGCCAAATAGTCTGATTTATTTACTTTATCTATTTTCATATACTCATCAGACTGGCATTTAAAAAGCTTACACTAGCTAATCTCAAGTTTGTTGAGGTTAATGGACTTATATACTCATTTAATCTTCTAAATATTTAATAATTTGAAAACCCTATGAGGCAGTTTCCCATTGTACAGTTGAGACAACCAATGCACTAAAGGGGGAAATAACTTGGCCAAATTCACTCATTAACAACTGGAAGAGTTAAGACACAGACCAATATATCCTGTCTCTAGCTCCATGCTCTTAACCTTTACAACATAACCAAATGGTCTTTTACTTGTGTCCCTTCTCTAGAAGATTGGGAATTCCTTGAATACAGGAGCCATATCTTTGTTTCCCTGGATTCTACTTTGCCAGCAAACTCCTAGTCCACAGTAGATATCCAATTAACATGTGGTCAAATAATTCCTTTACTGAGATGACACATCCTTGACTTGACAAGGATTTCAAGAATAATGGAAGCCACAAAAAAAAAAACAAAACCTAATTGAACCGTCCAACCAGAGCCCATTAAAATCACACAGTTACAGCTTGTAGGGACTACATAGGGACTTTTACTTTCTATATCAAGCTAAAAATTAGTAAAATGCAATAAAATGCAGCAATGATTTATTTGCCCTTAACTTCAATAGACAGAGATGTGAGTTGGGGATGACTTGTTCTTTCAGTCTCCCGTAGTTATTTCTGGATTTCTTTGTGGCAAGGGACATTAGTTTCACCTCATCTAGTGTGGGGCAGTGATGGGCTCAGTGATCAAAGTACCAATGGTGCTTTGTGCTCAGAGGCCTCTGACTATCTCTCCTTCCTGTCAGTTTTCCCAGATAACACAGGCCAGCTCAACTGTGCAACAGTTTTGAGCATGTGCCTCTTGAAGGTGTCCCACAACCTGAACTTAGTTGTCCCACAACCTGACCAATATCAACCTTAGCCAAGCACATACCCTATGCTTTGAGGTTAGATAGACCTGGTTTTAAATTGTAACTTTAGTTTTTATCATAAATGACAGTGGACATTATGCTTGACCTCTCTAAGCTGTAGTGCCTTCATCACTAAAATGGGATTAGTGACAGCATCCACCTAATGGGGTCCTTATGAGGATTGAATGGCAAAATGTGTACCAAGAATTACCATATAGGGTTACATACCTCAGTGAAACTAAGTCCAGGAAACAAATTCAGTTCCTTTGATTCCAGAGCCTGAACTCCTAGCCACTAGGTTCTCAACAATATGCTCAAATTGCTCAGATATTCCCTTTATTTGCTCTTCTGTCCTTTCACTGCTGAATTCATGAAATTATAGCCTATCTTTATTGCTTTTCACGTGAACCATCCTTTCATCCCACAAGCATCTGCCTCTGCCACCACCACAGCATAGCAGTCACTCCCTAGGTAAATGGCAGCTGACTCCACTGATCAATGCTCCACTAGGATGCAACATTCAAATTCTGTTTCTTTCTTGCTCATCTAACAGTGCTGACTGGTTTAGGGTTAGCAGGATGGCTCGGCTTCACACATTCATTTAGAAGCCCAAACTGAAAGGGGATTTTTTTTTTTTTTTTATCACCGAGGGCTTCCATCTGGTTGGCCAAGAGGAAAAGTCTAGAGGGAGTGCCAGGGAAGAAAGAGTTCTGTGGGCCAGGCCCCAAAGTGACACACATCACCTCCATGCCACACATTAGAACACATAGACTGGTTGGGAGGCCATATAAGCAACAGAAGAGGATGTGGACTTTTGTGAGCTACCAGAAACTTTCTGTGACACCAGCTGAAGAAAATCAAAATTATTATTAACTTTAAATGTCTCTAGTACAAGGGAAGTGTACCTTTGCAACCATTTCTTGAACCATTTCTGTAGTTTCCCACTGCACTGCCTCTACCATGCCAGACTGTCCATTCTGCCTAAAGGCACAAAATCACTTTCTTTCACACTAAAACCTTTTAAGGCAAAGCACAATATCACCTCTTTCACTCCTATTCTCCCACCCTTCCTCTCAGCACAAGGAGAATGAAGGTGACAGCAAACACTCTCTCTCTTTTTTTTAAGTTGATTTGTTTATCTTGAGAGAGAGAGAGAGAACACAAGCAGGAGAGGGGGAGAGAGAGAGAGAGAGAGGCAGAGAGAGAGAGAGAGAGAGAGACAGACAGACAGACAGACAGACAGAGAGGGAAGGACACCAAACCAAGCAGGCTCTGTACTGTTAGTGCATAACCCAGTACGGGGCTCAAACCCATGAACCATGAGACCATGATCTGAGCAGAAACCAAGAGTTGAATACTTACCTAACCGAGCCACTTAAGCACCCCAAACTCTCTCTACTTTAGATCCCCTAAAAACACAAAAGAATGGCACAGGAAGAGACGTCAACAATGCTTAGCCCAAAGTTTCCTTGTATGGAAGAAGATAAGATCTAGAGGAAGGAAGGGATGACTCAGGACTGAAACCTAGTCAATTAGATTCCATCACTTTCTCTATCCAACATCTCATTTTACCTCCTCTTGGTGTAGAGCCAGCCCCATGGACAGTTCTATCAATAAGAAAAATTCTCCAATAACCTGGAGGGTATAATATTAAAAATACATAATTTTAGGACTTATAAAAGCAATGACAAAATCTTTCTCAGATGGAATGACAGATTAAAAACATTTTTCCTAGTTCTCCTTCAGAATCCTCTAAGTTTTGAAAAACACTTGTTTTTCCTAGTGATTGCTCAAATTTCAGTGAGAAGGAATATATATATATATATATATATATACATATATATATGTGTATATATATATATATATAAAACTCTTGGCAATTAAGTCTAGTGATAATTGTTTTTGTGCATTAGTTATAATCCCTTTTTAAGCAGCAAAGCCTATTACCGCTAAGGAGTGAGTTTCAGATGCCCTGCAGATTTGAGTAATTTTGGGTAATGCAGCTGTGTGTGGTAAAAAGATTTTACAATGCCTATAAAATGTTGCCTCATGACATGTTCAGCAGTGAATCTGTGGCACGATATAGCAATTTCAGTGCTTTTCATTAAATACCAGACACCATTTACATTGTGCAGTTTTTAAACAAGAGCCATCCTCCAACCTCAGAAGGGTCTGCAAATTGCAAGGCATTTGGGAGTCCTGGAGTAGGTAGAAGGGTCTTAGATATTTTTTCTGGAAACAAATACAAAGCAACTGACCAAACAGAAAACATAGCACATGAGGGAATTGTATTTGATCTGCATTGGCCTCCGCTGCACTTAAGAGTGTTTGGGCTTCTCTCTGCTTCTCTCATCTTCCCACAAAAGATGAGAAGATCTGACTTGCAGCAAATAGTTTGCCTGAAAATAAAGCTTCCCATGAAAACCAGAGAGAATAAGAAAACCACAGTGAGCTGTGTTAGATTTCTTTTTGTTACTTGGAATCATCGCTCTTCAAGAGAGATGGCGGGGAGGTTTGGGGGCTTCAGAAACTTCTTTTGTTGTTATTGTGATTGCAGGTAAGATAACAGATGTCATTATTAAATCAGTTTTTCATTCGGACAATTTACACATACTTGCTTACCTCCAATAAATGCCAGGAAAATGGATAGGAGTTCACAATCAATTTGCTGTGAGAAAATAGGATGAATTTTTAAAACTGGCTTTTGCCCTCTTAGACATCACAGTGCAATAGCTTGAAGCTCTGGTTTCTCACCTAAATATGGGACCCAACTGACTGTTTTTACTTGCTTGTTCTAGCATCTCCTTAAACACAACTAGTTCAAATCTAAATTCATCATTTTTGTCTAAACCAGCCCTTATTCTTGACTAAAGGAAATTATCGTGTCTTGTGACAGCAAAGCACCATGCAAGTGTTAGCTTTTCATTAGGATTATACTCTACATTGGTAAGTATCTCAGAAATACACAAAAATAAGATTTTGAATGCATCATCCTTCCCATTCCCATGTTTTGTCCAATAGTGCAGCCTAAGAACATCTCTTCTGGAAGCTTGTGCTCATCTCTCAATGTCTGCTGCCTTTACGAGTCTGTCTTCCCTTCTGATCAGTTCATTATTCTTTTCTGCATTGTCCTGTTTCTCAAATACTGTGGTGTCATTACAACCAGGTCACAGACTCCTGGAATTCAGAGCCTGTATCTTAAGCCCCTTTTCTTAGCTGTGATGATGACTGAGCACAAGTTTGGATCTGAAGCATGAGTTCAAATCCAGGTCCTGACACTAACCAACGATGCAAACCAGTGAAATCCAAACAACTTTCAAACCTCAGTGTCTCTTTTGTAACATTAATAGATGAATAAGGCCCAATCACAGAGTTGTCTTGTGAATTAAAGAGAGAATAGAGTATACTCAAAAGTCATTTGTAAGTGTAGACCCAAATGTACCTCCTTATTATTATTTCCTGCAATTCCTCACTCAGCATAATACATATTAGTAGATTGACTTATTTACTGATGTTAAGGGAGTTTACGAAATGAACTAGGATCCTGGAACATTTAGTACCAATCATTTGCTTTCTATTTTAATGATAAACCTTTGTGACCAGTCCATTTGTTTTCTGAACAGTGTGTTCCCTGGATAGAAACACAGGATTCACACCATCCTCAAGCCTGATGTAGCCTTCTTCATGTGTTTCCTGAAGTTTTGCATTTTATCCCATAATGGCAATGCCGGAAGTAGTCTTAGAGCTCAGTTAGGTTGTAGAGCATTACATTCCATTCCTTTTTTCATCCATTTGGCCAAAATTTTCTGAAGGTATACATCATTGTATGCAGTGTAATGATAGATCTTGGAGATACACAGATAACTTCAATACAAGATGTCTGTCCTCAAGAGCACCCAGTCTGGTAGGGAGGCATGCAGGCAAATAATTAGTCAATAACACCTTCCTGGACCCCATAGGCCCGCTTACATTATATGCTGCATGTGATGTGCACATCACTTCACTTCTCGGACCCTAAATTTCCTTAACTGTTAAATGTGTTTACTTTATAGAGCTATTTTGAAAATTACATATGCTAGCATGTGTCAGTAGATAATAAATGTCCAATTCTTTCTCTTCCTACTTAATTCCATGTAAGTTAGGCCCAAACTATGCACACAGATGGATATCCTCACTTGGAGGAAGAAGGTGGCTGACAGTTGCAGGCACCATTCTAACACAGGGCACTGTTTTATGCTTGGTTCATGAAGTCCCCAGAGAGATAATATCTACCATTTATTGACTAAATAGTGTGTCAGGAGTTTTACACACATTATCTTTTCTCTTATGACAAGCCCAACATGCAGAGAGTACCTTCATTTTCTTAGGTGACAAAAGACACTCAGAGAGCACAGGTGTTGATGGGGTGGGCTATGGAGACAGACACAGCCATGCCCTTATTTGCAAGGGACTGACTTGGGTCAGTTTTTTTTTTAATTTTCCCTTAGTTGTACTTTGTTCACCTGTAAAATGGGAATAATAATAGTTCCTTCTTCCATACAAGAATAGTCTTTTCATTTGTTTATTGAATTATTGTTGTTGCACAATGACACTGTTCCAGAAACTACCAGATATAAGACTTCTGCCCTTTTCATTTTGTGAAGAAGGTAGACAATAAATGCATAAGTAAATTTAAAAGAATTTTAGAGAGGGAAAAGTGATATGAAGAAGGGATGATTTTGCTGAGGAGCTGGCAATTCAAACATGCCAGGAAAGAGTTTTAAGGCCTGAGTTGAGGATTGATAAAATAATCTATGCAAAGCACTCATTATTATTACTTTGACTAAATAACCAGAGCGAGTCTAGAATTAAATCCAGATTTCTCTTGCTTCATGTCCGTTCCCCTAACACAGAGCCGTGCACAGTTGGCTCCCAGGTTCCAGCATTTGCATTTCTCTCCACCTGAAGCTGAGGTGAAGCCCTTGAGCAAAAGCCTTGGGAGGTCCTGCAGCAGGATTACTTTTTACCAGGTCTATTTCCTCTCTCTCAGCGCCTCTTCTTTTGCTAGACCCTGGGCTCTGCTGGATCATAAGCTGCCTGTCAAGGAGGAGAGTGAAGCAATAGGGCAAAGCACCAAGACTTCAGTCAGAATGCAAATGGTCATGCTTTCCATTCATGTTATTTGTGTTGCATTTAGAGACATGAGACTACATTGGGCATGATAGGACAACCCTATACCAAGAGAAGGTTGACCATGATGAGGACGAGGATGGAGGTGTTCACTATGGCATTGAGATGGAAAAATATTTTTATTTTTATTAAGTTTATTTACTTTTGAGAGAGAGAGAGAAAGAGAGAGAGCACAAGTGGAAGAGGAACAGAGAGAGAGCGAGAGAGAAAATCCCAACCAGGCTCAGCAGTGTCAGTGCAGAGCCAGACTGGGGCTTGAACTCAGGAACCGTGAGATCATGACCTGAGTTGAAATCAAGAGTCTGACCCTTACTGACTGAGCCATCCAGGTGCCCCAAGATTTTTATTTTTGACAAAGGGTTGCCCTGACCACCTCATAATGCATGGTGAGGCATATAGGTAACCCATAATGTTTGGGCCCACTCCGTAGCTCAACCTGGTCCACAGGTGCAGAGAGTTTTACTTTGGCCACCGCAGGTCAACTTCAAGGGAAGGCAATAAACTGTGGTTTTGTTGTGAATGTCAAGTACTTCTCATAATTAGAGAGTTCTTCAAGTCTTACCTAACATTGACATTGAAACCTAGGCTGATACACTTTCTTTCTCCTCAAGTTCCAAAGGTTTGTAGAATAATTTCCTAGCCAAAGTGTTTACATGGATTACAAGTAATTTTTATTTAATCTTTTAAAAAAGTAGGCCAGTCCTGCAATATAGTGATTTCACTTTACAGATAATTAAAAGGGAAAAGCCTCCTTCTGCCCAAATGATCTATGTAAACCAATAAAAGTCACTTTGGGGCCTAGATAATTATCTGGATAATTATCTCAACCCTTTTAACTCTGCTGTTCTGAGATCATAGCAGACACTCAGTGAAAACTTGTTGATTGATCTGCTTTTGACTATGAAGACTTGGACCAATATTCATTTTGTCTCCCAGATTTGAATGGGAATTTTCTTTTTTTCCTTAATTTAGGAATATTTGTGACAATTAAAAGTTTTATATATTTATGGTATATAATTGGGTAATTTGACATACATATACATTGCAAAATACTCACAATGAAGCTAATTCACATACCCATCACCTCGGATAGTTACATTTATGTGTGTATTTAAAACATTTAAGATTTACCCCTTAGCAAATTTCAAATATACACAAATGTATTGTTACCTCTAGTCACATTGTTGAACATTAGATCTTCACCATAATCATTTTACTCTGGCCAACATCTCTCACTTCTCCCTCCCTCCAGCTGCTGGTAATCACCCTTCCATACTATGTATCTCTGAGTTCCACTACTTTCGATTCCACATGTATGTGAGATCATGCAATACTTGTCATTCTCATTTGGTTTATTTCACTTAGCATAATGTTCTCCAGGTTCATCCATGTTGTTGCAAATGGCAAAATTTGTTTGTTTTTTTTTTTAAGTTTATTTACTTATTTTGGAAGAGAGAGAGAGAGCATGAGCCAGGGAAGGACAGAGAGAGAGCCTATGCTGTCAGGGCAGAGCCCCACATGGGGCTCATGACCTAAGCTGAAATCAAGAGTCCAATCCTTAACTGACTGGCCACCCAGATGCCCTTGGATTTTTGCCTTTTTAAGGCTGTTTTATATCTGTATCTTTATAATAATTTATACACATATACATACATAATTTACACACACACATACACAAACTGACCTAATGATTCTGAAGGCCAAATGCCTTGACCATTCAGGAAAAATCTATTTATTTGCCCTTGTTTATGTTAGAATCATAAAACCCTATAGAGATTAAAAATTGTTCTAATCATGTTTAAATGAAATAAGGTAGCATTATTTCCCAGAATGATGTGGAAAGACACCATACTTGCTTTGGTAACATTTCTGTTGTCCCGTATGCCAGTGGATCAAAATTTCTCTCTTATATCTACCCCTAGACCACACTTAATATTATCATATTCTCTGATTGGTACATTTAAATTTTGACATTCTCCTTGCCCCCCCCATTGGGAAATATAGAGAGTTTTCATCTTTTACTGATATGGTTGGAAGTTCCTGATGGCTCATAATGCCTTGGATTTTAAGGATATAAAGAAGTTGTATCTATTTTGAATTAAATTAGATGTAAAAGGCTATGTGCTGTCTCTCCAGATATCTAATGGTACAGGAGATGAATCCCTTGGTCTGTCCATTTGGAACATTAGACTTTGATTCACTTCTGAGATGGTAGCAACTGATGTGAAAACTATATTTAGTTTCAAAAAAATTTTAGTGGAAATAATTGTATCTTATTTTTCAATGTAATTTTGAGGCATCATTTACCTACAATAGAGAATGCAGATTTTAAATGCTCAGCTAGATGTGTTTTGAAAATTGAAACATATTTTCTTTACCTAGAGAGTTTCCTGTGAACTTTTCCAGCCAATTCTTACCTCTTCAGGACCAAGCATATTGGGCATACTTAATTTTGAGTAGCACAGGTCATTTTGCCTGTTCCTGAACGTCATGTAAGTGGCATTTTACAGTATTAATACCTTCCCCCAAACTTAAAATTTACAAAGCACTTTTACCTTCATTACTCCTTCTGATCCTTGTAGCCAGAAAGTGAGGTCAAGGTCCCAACCCTAAAGAAAACTTTTACAGATTTTTTTTCTAAGCCAAAGCTTGGAAAGTTTTCATGGCTCACTTAAAGTCACACAATAGAAGGCTTCAGAGGCATAATTGGAGCTGAGTGTTCTGATTGTGAGTGCAGGACTCCTTGTGTTGAATCCTAGTGGATCCTGGAAAAATATTTGGACTCATAGTCATCATAAAACAGTGATAATAAAAGTAAGCATCTGGATCTGAATCCCAAATTGCCATTCTTTTTGTGCATGATTTTCAGTATGTTGTTTGATTCATTTCAGACTCAGTTGTATCATCTGTAAATTGAAGACCGTAATATTCTCATTTATGGACTTAACACTCTTGTTTGTACTCCAAGACTTAATATTTCCTAATTCTTTATGCTGGAGGCCCTGTAAACCTCGATACCAATAGACAGCTAAAGGTTGTTGGGCTTTTACACACTTGGTTTAAGTATTTCTTTTTTTTTAATAGGGTTTTTAAATATGTATTTATTTGGGGGGATAGCGCAAGCAGGGGAGGGGAAGCTAGAGGGGGTCAGAGGATCTGAAGAGGGCTCTGTGCTGACAGGCTGATAGCAGCAAACTCGATGTGGGGCTCAAACTCCCAAACTGTGAGATCATGACCTGAGCCAAAGTCGGATGCTCAACCAACTGAGCTACCTAGGTGTCCTGGTTTAAGTCTTTCTGATCACATTTTGTTACCATTTTTCTCTCCCTGTAAAATGATGAGCTCTTGAAAAACAGCACACTGCTGTTTCTCAAGTGCCTAGCACACTGTCTGGCCCAGAGGTGATGTGCACTATAAGATCACTGCACCTGTTACAAGTAACCAGAAATAAGGATCGGCAAAAATCTTTTGGAGAAAGGACTGGGCCTCTACCTTTTTTTTTCCCCATTACTCAGTCTTTTCTGAGTGGGTCTCACCAGATGGAAACTGTGTCTGTGGCTTATATAAATAGCACCTCACCTTTCAAGGGAAAATTCTTGGGCTCCACATTTAATAAGGGTATGAAAAATAGGATGAGTCTTTTTATGGTCATGCTAAAAATGTTAAATCATACCATAAACCTCCAAGTCACTGAACTCTGATGCAAATCCATTTAGGAGAGGGATCACTACCTGCAGGAGTTGAATCACCCAGAAAGGGCTAGGAAAAGACCACTGTGCCTGGTGCACTCATCCTCCGCTTGCTACCTACTAATTCCCTAGTGCTGCCTTTTGCCAGCTACCTATTGTTAACTGCAGAGCTGTGTTGGTATTAAGGGAAACAATAATGTCTGTTAATGCTGTCAACACCTTGGCAATATCTGCCTTTCTTCAATTACTTTTGTTTACAAATTACTCCTAATTTTGTTCTTAAAAGCTAGTTAAGAACAAATGCTGCTAGGATTGATGGGAAGCTAACTGCATGATTAAGTAATTACGTTTTTAAAGCTTGCCTTACACTAGGACTAATGATATGTCACCCAGTAGCAGAAACTCCAGATAATGAATGAGAAATGTTTATATGTACTTAGTTGCTTTTAAATCTCCCTTCACGCTAGAGCTGGTGCTGTGCATGGGGTCCCGAGATGAAGAAAGGCAGTGACAGCTCAGCGTCTGCAGCCTTTGTGCAGAACCAAAAACTCCCACCAAGGGCTCTTTTCTATCCTCGTGGATGCTTTATTTTTTGCAAGGCTGCTTGTTCAATTGGTTCACTGATGAAAATGCTACATCATTTCATTGAATAAAGAGCTGAATGAATTTAACTAGTAGGTGGTTGTCCTTTCACTGCAGGAATCAGATTTAGAGCCGATCCTTTGAGTATATAGAATAGAATTAGAGTCAGGGCTGAAGGGGCTCTGCCACCCCTCCGGTAACTGAGGAGTTGCACCAAGCGAGTGTCAGAGAGATGGGTGTTGGGTGAGCAGGGCACAAGGGATAAGAGAAAGGAGGAAGGAAGGCCCTTCACATTTACACCTGGGACTTCTCAGGTCATTCTTAGGGATGCATAGACTCTAGACTCTGTTGTTCTTTTTTTTTTTTTTTAAGTAGACTTTTTTAAAGTTTATTCATTTATTTTGAGAGAGAGAGGGTCAGGGCAGAGAGATAGGGATGGAGAGAATCCCAAGCAGACTCTACACTGGCAGTGAGGAGCCTGATACAGGGCTCGAACTCACAAACCGGGAGATCACTACCTGAGCCGAAACCAAGAGTCAGACGCTAAACCAACTGGAGCCACCCAGGTGCCCCCAAACAATCCTGAAGATAGAGTCAAGACTCATTTTGCAGTGAGCGGTAATGCCTTCTCAGCTATAACATGGGTTCTACAGTTGCCTAGCAGTTTATTTTCTAGGAAGACAGTGGGGAAATAATCTTACACATGCATGTGTGTAGAATATATCTGTCTTAATCTATTTTATATAAAATTTGTGTGTAAACTATATATGCATTTATATATAATTTATATTTATGTATTATATAAGATATGTTTGTATATAGTTATATGTAACCTGTGCATATAAAAAGCATAGCACAAGTACTCAGTAAGTTGCTGTAATTTTATGTAAATATTTGTGGCTATAATTGTATATATATAACACACAAACCTATAAGCGTATAATAGCTCTCTATGTACACAACACACACATAGTCACATAGGTGCTTACTGCATATCTATACACATATTCTCAAAAATACATAACTCATCAATAATGTTAGAAAATGAGTGAGTTAAGGGGTCTGCTCTGGTGTGTTAAGTTATCGTCCATTGGCTTACACTGAATGGTGAAAGATCAGTTTTGAGTATAGATCTAGTCTAACATTGGCCAATTACTTTGCTTTTTTCCTTTCTCAGTCTCTGTTACTATAATGTGTGGTTTATAAATACCAGCTGAGGGATCACAGTGAGGAATAAAAGAGATAATATAGGGAATTCATTCAACTGTCTTGCACATAGTAGGTACTCAATAAATGCTAATTTCATTTACTAAGAAGTGCAATTTCTTTTATTCAAACATTGACTAATAGTGACCCCTGAGAGAAGCAACGGACTATGCAATTTTCTCTACTTGTGAAATTCAAAGTAGTTATCTCTTACTGCCAAGTAATAATGACTGTAATAAACTAAGGAGATTTCCGTTTAAATAAGTGGATGATTTTAGCTGACTCTGGAAATGTAAATGGACCCTAATTAACGAATGCCTTAATCGTTCTTCCTGTTTCTTCTTTATGGACACATTATTTCCTGCCCAGGGGTGAATACATTCAGTGTACATACGTTCAGATATGAATACACATATGCATATACATGTTCAAGGTACCAGCTTTAATGGAGAAGAACAAAGGATATTCATTAATTAGGGCTACAAAAATCTCTCCAAGCACTTCTGTTTGCATCAGAATAAAGTCTGTCTTCCTCAGTCTAGCATTCATGGTCTTCTGAATCTGACTTCAACTATGTTTCATGAAATATCCCATTTTCTCCAAGAAACTAGCTGTCTCTCTTCTGAATTTCCAGACAACACATTCCTTATACTAATCATTTGACATCTTATCATTTTATGGCTCTATTTAAAAGTTTTTTGCTATCTCACTTCTGAACTTAACTGGTGAAGAATTTTCTTATTACTTAAAAATAGATGTAATTATTTTTTCAGTATAAAATATTACCAGCTTATGATAGAAAAATTAAAACATATAGAATGGTATGAAAAATAAAAATGACCTATAATTCCATCACAGAGACATAAAGCTCGATAGCACCAATAAGAGATAATGGTTAAGTTCCTTCCAAGACTTTTCCATGTTTGGAAAACAAAATGGATCAGGCTCAGATGATTTATATACATATTTTTGTGGATTTTTCATTTTTTCATTAAAATTTTTTTATTTTTATTTTTAAGAGAGAGAGACAGAGTGCAAACATGGGAGGGGCAGAGAGAGAGAGGGAGACACAGAATCTGAAGCAGGCTCCAGGCTCTGAGCTGTCAGCACAGAGTGTGATGCAGGGTTCGAACCCACTAACCGTGAGATCATGACCTGAGGCGAAGCCAGACGCTTAACCAACTGAGCCACCCAGGCGCCCCCCCGTGTGGATTTTTTAAAAGTTAGGGTATTGTGTGTTTGTGTGTGTGTGTGTGTGTGTGTGTGTGTGTATTCTGCATTACTAGTATTTTATACATGCTTTTACAATTTTATAAAATATTACTTTGAATATTTTTAATAATGATACTGACCTTATAGAAAGAGTACCATAGTTAATTTATCCCCACTATTAAATTTTGGATGTTTAATTTATCACACTTTTATTCCTTTAACCAATAATGATGGGCTAAACCTCTTTAGACCCAAATCCTCATCTTAAACTCTGATTCTACATTTAGGATAGATTTTCTCTAAATTGAATCTAAAGTTTTAAGAGTCTTGACATATAAACTAAATTGTTTTCCAAAATACTTTACAATGCCTCCAACAACACTGAGTACATCTCTTACTGCGAACTTAAACTTGAGGAAGCTTTGTTTTTAAAAACACTTTTGGCACCAGAACACATTATAAATTTCATCTCTTTGTTTACTATTCATGCTGAATATTTTTAAATAGTGAACCTTTCTAGTCAAGAAGAGAAATATGAGATTAGCCTAAATTCATTTATTTTTTCCCTTTGTCTACCAGAGTTTTTTTCTTTATTCCAGAAAAGTCAGTTTTCCTAAGATATATCTATTTTCTTGAACATGGTCGGTGATTTTACTGTGCAGATTCTACTCGGGGTGGTTTATGATGATTCAAGCATATTTAAAAAGTAGTTTGGGTCTCCTTTTGGTAGGTATCTTAGAGTGCTCCCTTTGTCTTTCCTGCCTCTGTCCTAGCTAATGGGAATGTACATTTCAGGATGCTGGATATGAGTATTCATGACTTATCAGTCCTGGCCAGTGTAGGTTAGATGTCAGAGTCTTCAAAGAGAGACCACCGCAGAGTTCCTGATGGGGTTGAAACCGAGGACTCAAGAAGGGAGCAGACACCTCTGAACACCTGAATCAGTGGATTAATCCCAGGCTAAGTTGTTGAGAGTATAGCCCACTTCTCCGACATAAGACAACTTGGGCAAATATGGAGGGAGTTATTATGGGCTTGTTTCATTTTTACCATTTCTTACCTGTTTAGCTGAATTACTCTGCTTTACAGGTTTTGACATGAGTTGGGGACTGATTTTCCTAATTCATCGTACCCAGGCTGTAGTTGAGGGTAATTCTTCCACAAAATTGGTACAAAGAAAACTTTATGACTTTATTTACCTATTTTTCTGTTTTCATGGGTGGACAAAAATGAATAAGATACATATTTCAAATCATGCCCTGGATATATTTTAAATAAATAAATTTTATATTTGGAAAAACTTTTACATTTGGAGAATATCTCAATGGCAATCATATTCCTCAACTTGTTGGTCCCCACAACCAAGAAATAAGATGGCAATTCTTCCTAGAATAAATAACCTATTTATTCACTTATTATTAAGAAGTACAAAGCAGAAATTATGGTTTGTTAATGTTTAATGGATTGGTAAAAAATAATTTTTTGAGTTGTAATTTTGCTTTCAATTCTTAACACATTAATACCTAGTTTCATTTTCATATCCCAGTAGCAATTAACTATTGGGCAAGTTACTTAGAGTGGAGAGTTACTTAAGGAATCGGTTGTAATGATGTGATTTGAGATTCCTTAACCCACCTCTACCCTATGCATATATACTTTCTCTCCTAGCCTGTAAAGCCACACAGAAAGAAGATGTAAGGATTAGTTTTCATTCATATTCCACTATGTTGAGAGCTACTCAAAGAGGGTTACCTACATTGTGGAATTCCATGGGGCACCCCAAACAATGAGAAGTCTATCTATCTGTGTTTTCTCAGCTTATTAATTTATCGATCATCTATCATATCTATCTAATCTACTTATCTGTATTTCTAACCTGATTTCCCATGTCTGCATTATTTTAAGTCTACCTTAGAGATAATGTTTGAAATCTAACCCTAGGAAAAATTAAGGTTAACAGAGTTTTGCTAACAGAATGACATCTCTTGGATCCTTCTGGGAGACAGGTTTTGATGAGTGGATTCAATACTAAAAGAGAGGCCAGGGCAGTGGAAGAGGAAAGGGTTAACTCATCCAGCCCACCCCCACCCTTCCCCACCCCTGAGTTAGCGTATATAAATGCAAAAAAAAAAAGTGAAAATTACTACCTCAGCTAAAATGGAAATTAGAAAGTACCTGCTATTTTAAAAAGGCAGCACATTTGTATTATTGAATAAACAGCTCTAGTGCACTTTTCCTCTCAGATTCTCAAAGTTCAAATTGGGCTAGGGTCTAGGTGACACTTGTTTGGGGTTCACAATTAATATTAACTTCTAGTTCAAAGTAAGGGCGTTGGAGAGGAAGGGGGTGAAATGTGTGTTCCTAGAGCCAAGTGACTTGTTGGATGAGACAAAATAATTCTTCTAACCTTGCTTAGCTTCCAGTGCCAATATTTACAAATATAATAATGAGAAAATTGTAAGGATTTGAGCTCATTAGGCAATAGAAATTCATAGTATTATGGTGAAAATTATACCCACCTTCTAGAGCACTTATTGTTCATCTTCAGTCCTCTAATGCAGTGATTCTCAGTCACTACTGTATGTCAGAATCACTTGGGAGAGGCGTTTAGGCCATCTCAATGCCTGCACCACCACCATCCTACCCACTTGTGCAGATCAGATCAGAAATTCTCTCCCAGGGTCCCAGACCATAAATGCTCAGATGATTCTACTGTGAAGCCAAGATCAAAGATCACTATTCTAATGGCACAAAATGCCAGTGATTTTGTAGCTCTTATTAAATTGGGATTGGCATGGCTGGGGAGCAAGTGGTTTTCCCAGTGCATGACTCCTAGCTAGCATGGGCTCTTAGCACAAAGGACATCTTTAAACAAGAAATCAAGTAAAGTTAGTATGAGTCCCCTGTCATTTCTCTGGCCATTACAAGTGACATATCTGTGCCTTGTGTGCCTCAATCCCAAACATGTCACTGTTTTCGTGTCATCACTCCATTCCATGTTGCAGGGATCACTCCTGTCAGCTCCCATTCATCTGGAAGGGTTAGGCCTACACTCACAACCTGAGGCCCTGCCTGTGCTTCCGACAAGCTCTGTCACATAGCGGCTGTCACCAGGCCTAGCACACATTGGCTCCAGTCTGCTGCCACTTCAGACCATGGTCAGTTGATTGCTAGGATTTCACCTTATCAACTGTGCCATCTGACACTAGCCTAAAAATAAATGGCAAAGTAAATCACTTGAGGGAATAAGAGACTGTTGGACTTTTGGCCAAGTCACCCAAAGGTGATTTATAAGCCTTTCTTGGCTCTGCCAAGGCATAACGCATACAAACAGAAGGCCTGATAGAGAATCTTTAAGGTAGCCTTGCAGAAATGTTCAGAAACATCCCTTGGGTGTTTACTTTCCCAGATAGGTAGTCAAATTGGAACTTGGGAACAAATCCTGGGGTTGGAGGAGAAGCCATGCCCAGAGGCGTGTACACTGGCATCCCTCTCTCAATCTTGTTTCCCTCCAGTGGGGGTAGAAGGAGTGGAAGGCATTTAAGAAGGTAAGCAATGACTGGGCATTGTTTTTCTACGTAATCACCTATATTTTCACAGTGCCTATGAAAGGTGATTATAAGTGGAAATTAGGAAAATAGTATGGATATTTCCAGACTCTAAGGGTACCATTTAATGTTCTGTTTGGAAATGATCTCATTGTGCATGAAATTACTTGCAGAAGATTGGGACTCTCTTTAAGAAAGATGCCAACTTTTGTCTCTCACAGCATGCCAGCCCAAATCACCCATCCCAACAGCTTAGAGAAGGGTAGCATGAGAAGATGCACCCAAGGTTGCCCCCTACTGAATTCTCAAAGATAAGATTATCCTCTATATCAAATTCAAGGTTAACAGTACTCTGTTTATCAATGAACCAAGGTTTACAGAGAGCAAGAACCACAGCGGGAGGAAGAGTGAAGAGTAATACTTTATAACATCTGAGATATTAGAGAATAAAACTTTTCAGTTGACTTTCTTTAGTTTAATATTATCAGAGCTGCAGATTCAATAGGCATATCCCACAAAGTCCAAGGATCTCCAGTGACATGATAATACATGTATACTCCTGAGAGAATATCTAGAGTTCATGTGGATTATCCATTCATCGGCCTCATTCCTGGTAAATTTATTAGGAAAACAAAAGCCACAAAAGTAATATACCAATAAAGCGGGATGTATTTGGAATGGAAAGTTGGAAATTATATTGTTTTTCCTTGCACATATAGGGAAGATTTCTCTAAAATGACCATGAAAGTTGATGGGAATATGTGATCCAATATATAACATATTTTTTACTCATTTATTTTTATAGAAAAAATACACTTGAATGGCATGATCTATATAAGAATACATTCACCATCTCAAAGAAATTAATCTGATAAAAAGCCTGGATTGAAAGAATAGGTATATGACAAATACTTATTAGCTTCTAAGGAAGTAGTTAGGTTGTCAAAGAATGGATCAATGTATTATTACTTAACTTACTGATCACATACAGTAAAATCCCCATGCTTTTAAAGATTGCTCTTTTCTCAGCTAGGCAGCTACTCGGGATGGCATCATGGAATCCTCATGTTCCAAGGGGAAGCTGCTAAGATTTTGTCACATGGTCAATGGAAATGTTGATCTGAACACCTGTAAACAAACCGTGAAAGTGACCTTCCCTTGGAATTTAGGAGAGGGGGCCTAGAAAACATTTGGCTTATATTGTTGGCATGGGAAACCTCTACAGGTCTAGCAAAAACACCTGCTGTGTTTAATTAGCAGCTTATTTTCCAAGATCTCTAAAATGCATGTAAAACTTCCTTAAGTAAATAATATGCAAGAGTTATGTCCCTAGATTAGAGTCCTTAGACTGTCAGGTGCAGTTACCAGGCCCTTCAGGTCACTGTGTCTCCAGTCACCAGTGTGCACACAGGAGTGTTCAATGAATGTGTTAAAAGAATGAATAAATGAATAAAATGAATAGATGAATAAGTAGCCCCTCAGTTTATATGTAGAGTTAAGATCCTTACAGATACACATGGAAATACACAATGTTTAGCACACAACTTGTGTGATACTATTCACCATGTGCAGCACAGATCAAGAGGTGCATTTGATTAATTTCAAAATTACACATTTATTTATGAATGGCTTTCCCAGTAGTCAAAAAGAATTTGTCTTGAATGCTTTATTAGGGAGCTGTTCCTTGTCATTAGCCAGTGCTAATACATGTAAATAGATACAGGCCACATATGTTACCTGGAATTGTCAGTGGCTCATTAGGAGCATGCAAGTGATGTAACACCAGATATTCTTCAATCAACTTCCTCAAGATTCCAAATCAAGTTCAGGATGTTTTAAAAACTGTTTCTACCCATTAGGCATAGTGATACAGAAATAAAAGCACTTAGTTTCTGTGGCCTGTTTTGTTTTACATTCTCAGTAATGAGAGTTGCTCACAGCATAGGCTCTCAACTGAGAGGAACTTGTGCACACAGCACACATCAGTGGGGGAAAAGATGACCCTTTGTTGAAAGAGGTGTGGGCTGAGGTACATAGTGGGTTTGCAGTTGTTGGCTGCACTTTGTTCTAGATGTTCATCTCACATATGTGCAGGTTATATATCATTTAAGATGTGTAGAGAGGGGCAAATGGTTTAGAGCTGTCCTGTCCACTATGGTAGCCACTAGCCATATGTGTCTACTGAGCACATAAAATCTAGTTAATCTGAATGGAGATGTGCTGTAGGCATGAAACACACACTAGATTTTGAAGACTTAGTATGAAAGGAAAGATGAAAGTAAAATATTGATTATATGCTAAAATGGTAATATTTGGGGTTAAACAGTTTAAAATATTAAATTAAATACAGCTGTTTCTATGTTTTTTGACATGGCTTCAAGAACATTTAAAATTGGTGTGGGGAGGTGGTTGGGGATAGAAAAGAAGAACATGCTCAAGGCTTGAGCTGCAAGGGAACAAGATAACGTCTATCCACTGTGGATAGAATACAGAGAGTGACAGAGGAGGGACTCCTGGAGGGCATGGATCAGGCCATTCAGGGTCTTCTAGGCCCTTGCTACTCAGAGTGTCATCTGCAGACCACCATCATTGGTTCAGCAAAGAGCTTCCTGTCAATGCAGAATCTCAGGCCCAGCCTGACACACCAAATCAGACTCAGCATTTTTAAAAGATCTCCAGGTGATTTGTATACACGTTAAAGTTCAAGAGACATTGATCTAAAACTAAAGATTTTTAGTCATTGCTTAGAGCAATGAAAGTTATTGTATGATATTTGCAAGTTGGTGAAATGATCAACTGTATGTATTTTTGAAAGGTTGCCCTGGCTGTAAAATGGAAGAATAGACAGGAGTGGGTGGGGAGAGCAGAATATCAAGACCAAGATATTGGTGCAGTAAGGCAAGAGGATACAGTAGCATGTGCCAGAATGGAGATGGTCTACATTGAGAGAGTGAATGCAATGGAGAGACATTTAGGCAGTAAAGTCCTGAGGCCTCCTTGGTGGTGAAGTGATACAGTGGGTGAGAGAGACACCCAGGATGAGTGTCAGACTTTCAGCTTCATGAATAATGACATTCTTCAACAAGCAAGAAAATGTTGGAGTAATATCAGATGTGGGGCTGTTTGGTAAACAGAATGAATTTAACTATAGTTATATTGAGTTTGGAATATTTTTGAGACATCCAAATGGAAATATGGATGGAATAGGATTTCCACACAGATGTAGATCTTCTCTCTTTCTCCACACTCTACCTCAACATTTCACTTTCATTTCCTTCTTTAGAGTCGATCTGCTCCCTTTAAACCCAAGTGTTTGAACATATTCTTCCCTCTGCCTGGAAATATTTCTTTTTTTTTTAAATCTTTACTGCTCAGATTACTTGTGTGTGTCTATATGTGTAGGACAATTTCTGAGTTGGCAATATATATTTGACTTTTGAGAGAATGGAAGAAATCACCCAGAGAGAGATGGCCAAAGACATAGGTCTTAGTCCTGCCTCTGCTGTGGACTGAGCATATGGACTTCAAAAAGTTTTCTAATCTTGAGAAAAAGATTTATAACAATAATCAATAGTATAATATAATAATAACAAATGCCTTACAAAGGTCTGATGAGAGTAAAAACAGAAGTTTATAAAAGTACTTTGAAAAATATGAAGTATATTAAATCGTACTAATGTTATGAGACATTTGTCCAGGTAGTGTAATAAGATATAAAATCAAGTGGTCTATTATAGTCTCAGTTTTCTCATTTACTGAAAAAAGGAGTTAGAGGAAAGTACCTTGAAACTCATTCTAGGTCTAAGTATGAACTATTAAGTCTGCAAAAGTACATTTTTTTTTTCAGTACCTTTGGTTCTGTAGTATAGGGATTAGGTTCCTGATCCTTTTGTAAAGATGTTCAATATCTTCCATTTATCCTTTCTTTGGTTAAAGTACATTCAGGAAATAGAATGGTGATATAACATGTGCTGTTTAAAAGGGAATTATCAAACATTTATTGAATGTTGTGTGCACTATGAAAGGCAAAGAAGAGGCATGCTTATAACTTAATTAGGGAAATAAAGCATTAATGTATAAAATGATGCCACCAGAATAAAATAACAGTAAATATAAAAATACAGAAATGTCTTGGGGCAAAACATGATTTACTGCCATGGTACTGGGAATAGAGCTTTATGGCATCATACACATGCTAAGAGCACTGAGGTCACAAAAATAGGCACCATGGTCGACTGGAATAGTCTTATTGAAAAAGGTAAGATTTTCACATGATGAGAAGAGGTGGGGAGGGCATCTTCAGTGAAGGGAATTGTGTGTACAAGCCCAGAAATGAGAATGGATATGCATGTCTGCAGGGTGTGAGGACAGAAGTCTAATTACAGAGGAAAATCCACATAGGGAAACAGTGAGGAATCAGGCTGGAAATAAATACTGCATATAAAATAGGAGGTGGCATTAATAACAGGGTAAGCAGTTTCAACTAAGAAATATAAGCTGATTTGCTGTATTCAGGGAAAAAAATACTCCCCAAACCGCTAGGTCTGAACCATAAAACATAGACAAAAAGGTAGCTTAAAAAATGATCCAAGATAAACTGGTGCAGCCGCTCTGGAAAACAGTGTAGAGGCTCCTCAAGAAACTATTGATAGAACTCCCCTATGACCCAGCAATAGCACTGCTAGGGATTTACCCAAAGGATACAGAAGTGCTGATGCATAGGGGCACATGTACCCCAGTGTTCACAGCAGCAATGCCAACAATTGCCAAATCATGGAAAGGGCCTAAATGTGCATCACCTGATGAGTGGTTCAAGAAGATATGGTACATTTATACAATGGAGTACTACATGGCAATGAGAAAGAATGAAATATGGCCATTTGAAGCAAAGTGGATGGACCTCGAGGGTGTCATGCTAAGTGAAATAAGTCAGGTGGAGAAGGACAGATACCATATGTTTGCACTCATAGGTATAACAGGAGAAACCTAACAGAGGACCATAGGGAGAGGAAGGAGAAGAGAGCTGGGGAGGGAGAGGGATGCAAATCATGAGAGACTATTGAATACTGAAAACGAACTGTGGACTGAAGGGGGAGGGGGAGGGAGGGAAGAGAGTGATGGTCATGGTGGGGGTCACTTGTGGGGAGAAGCACTGGGTGTTATATGGAAACCAATTTGACAATAAACTATTAAATTAAAAAAAAAGATCCAAGCTATTCTTTGCATTTTGAGTATCTACTTCCCCCTTTTCAAATGAACATAGGAGAAAATATTCTTTATAATGTTATACATGGGAGGATATTAGTAGAATCAGGATATACATAACTATTTTAAAGGGAAGACATCATATTATAGGATCCAGATGACTCTCAAGTCTTTGGATTAACTAATTCCCACAAATCACCAGGTGTTAAGAGGATAGAGACATAGTGGAATGGGAAGTGTGTCTACATCAGCGCTAGGGAATCTGGAAATTTGCTTATTTGGAGAAAAGCCCTAGAGAACAAGGCATAGGTTTCCTTTTAATGGGGAAATCTCTTTTTGTTTTCAAAGTTCATTTATTTATTTTGAGAGAGAGAAAGAGAGAGGAGAGAGAATCCCAAGGAGGTTCTGCATTATTTGCACAGAGCCCAATACAGGCCTTGAACTCAAGAACCATGAGATCATGACCTGAGCCGAAGTTGGACGCTTAACCGACTAAGCCACCCAGGTGCCCCTAATGGGGAAATCGCTTGATGTGTAAAGAGCATCCTGACCTCTGTCTGACATAGATCTCATATTTCTACGGAATGATGTGCCATTGTCTTTCTGTGATACCAAGGGGTATAAATAGCCTCTTTCTGTACAAACAAATGTAAGTTGGCAGAAGCTGATGTAGAGTCAGTGTTCCATTTCTGCACATCTACTCCACAACCAGATCCCATGATTGTAGAAGCCTATGACTAGCAGAAATCCACACCAAAGCTCTTCTCAGCTCACCTTCCCTGAAGCAAACTCTACTTAAGAAAGTAATAGACTATTCTTTAAAAACAAATACCATCTGAAAAAGTCTATCTGATAACTCATTTCCAGTAATTCATAATACTTGCAGCCTGGAAGGTTCTGTCAGACTAAAATTCTAAGGGATTTTACTTTTTACTTTTATAATTCACACTGTGAATTATTAAGGCCATTTCACTTTGAGATATATGTATTATATATATCTAAACACATGTATAAATATATATACATATAGACATATATATTATATGAATATAAATACATTGACACAAACTAGCTCTACACAAGAGCCAATCCCAGAAAGTCCCCTCAACCCTCCAGGGATTTTCAGTCTAGCTGAAGAGGCAAGACATTTATGCTGTGACTGATTTTTGGAAATCCAGGCTCTTCATCTTTCAGGCCAAAATAAGAGCCATAGGTCGCATGGTCTGCATAAAATGAATGGCAGACTGGAATTGTAGAGGAAGGCTTCATGGAAGTGCCTTGAAATATAAAGAGTAGAGCAAAGAAAGTGATCGAGGCCAAGTGTCAGGGGATGGCAACGTAGTGACTACTGATGGATCAAGTCCTGAAATGAAGTGGCCTTTGTCACAGCATTTCCATCCTCCTGAAAGCACATCTCCTCTCCTGGCTGCTTTGCTAAAGCTGGCCAGACTGCCTACTTATGCTCAACTCTCTTTGCAGTTATGGCAGGTTTCACCTAGAATGAAACTGAGAATGCACGTGCTTCCCCTCAGAGTGAGACCAGATAGGCAAATCATTGTAAAGTCCAAAAGGAGGTTTTCATTTTGACTTTCCTTGATTTACCTCCATGCACTCACCGCAAGCACACACCCCTCCAGGGCACACCAATGAGTCCTAAGCATTCCTGGATCTTACCGTCTTTCCAGTTTCTCCGACTGTTTTCTAACCTGTATGTGACTATATCACTTTGAAAAAAGAGAAAACAGCAATGGAAACAATAAAAAAACTTCTTTTAAAATCATGTTGTTCAGCTTGATGCAAGAGTTAATGTTTTTCTCCTATGCTACTGCTTTCCATTCGTTGCCTCTATTCTACAATAAGGGCCCCTAGTAAACTAGAATGCATGCAAGCGCATGCACGTATCAGTGCATACAAATCTGTGTGTGTGCGCGCGCGTGCACACACACACACACACACACACACCCCAAAATTTGGATCCTGCCCTTTCTAATTACAAATCACCACCTGTGGTAAAATTATTGAAAAACAGATGAGCTTTTCATTCCAGCAATAGCCTTAAAACAAGCAGCAGTTCCAACTGCCAGTGTGATGTATAGACACCACGCAGGGCAGATGAGGGATTAATTAGGTCTGTCCTTGCACATTGCCAGGGGAGCACTTCTGTAGAGGTGATTGAAAACTAGAAAGAGCGGCATTCGTCTTCATTGTTGGTTAAAGGCAACAAAAATAAAGATGCAATTGAGTTGACAAAGCTTCAAGGTATGTGGCTGAGTCATTTGGAGGTGTCAAAATGATCAAACTATAATTAATTAGCTAAAGTGGTATATTTAATCCCTCAACTTTAATGAAGATTTCTGCATCCAGAAACAAATAGGAGGTACCATTGGTTTCTGATATTTGTTGGGGACGAGGCGGGGGGTGTAGTTGTTGGGGGAGAACTAAAGTTTTTCTCAGGCTGTAATGATCAACACCCCCTGCGTTTAATCTTATTGTCATTTCCCTTTGCCTTATAGAACAGTGGTGGTGTTCTCCGCATATCTATGAGGGAAACAGTGATAGGCATACAACACTCCCCGCTGTCTGTCATGTGTTTTTACGGATACACTACACTGACTGGCTTGGAGAGTGTCTTGGCTTTTGACTGTTTGCAGATTCCTTGTACATTTTTTACCAAGTAGTGGGTCTATTTTAGAACTTTAGGAATGTAGCTCTGGGCCATAAAATCATAAATAATTCTTAATTATGATCAGGAAGCATTAATTGAATACCTACTATGTGTAGAGCACAGCTTCCTTATCTCTAAAAATATTTACGTATGGGACAAGCACATGATGCAAAATATTGCCTATAAAAATGATGATTTCATTTTTTCCCCTATTGTCTGTAAATTTTTGGCCCACATTATTATTTTATAAATTGGTTTCTGAGCCCCAAGGGACAAGGAAGCAGGTCTGTGTTGTTCTCTTTGTATGGGGTCTAACTTAAGCCCCTAATGGTTCCTTGATGAGGCTCATGATTCAACCAGACCTAAGTGAAGGCAGAACAGAAATATATTAATATTTAGCATTATAATGAATTGGCTATAAATTAGCAGATTTCCTCTTTATGATTATGTAGACTTTGTGTTTATTAGCTATAATTTAGTACTGGTGACCCCTTTTTTTTAATAGAGTGCTTTCTTTTCTTTGTTATAAATTATTACTCAAAATACTTAGAAAAACACAAACCTCTTATAAAATAAAAGAAACACAATTGAGGACAAGATAATCAGTATCTGAAAAAGCCAATCTTTTTTAGCTTTTCAGCCTTCCAAATTATTAAAATATGCGGAGACCTCTTAGAATGAGACATAGATTTCATAGGTTTCATGCAAAAATAGTGTCCCCTCTCTTTAAGGATCTATATTAAAAACCATTGTTTTAGTAACTTTAAATAAAAGTCACTATTAAAAAGAAAGAAATTGTATCATGTTGGTAATAATTGCCTCGGACAAATATTAACTCAAATACATTAATTAGTTAATTAAATAGGTTAGATATTTATTCTCTATGAATATCTTCTTGCCTAGAGTAATAACATGAAATAGTATAATCAGAAAGGTGTCCCTTCTTTTCTTAACAAGTAAAATGTGGTAATTATGCATTTAGTATCTAAAAAGTGGAAATTTTCTCTTGGAGAAGAGATATTTATTGCCAGAAAAATGTAGAGATTCTGTCTTTACTGTCAAACAAATGCTTCTTTTTTAAATGTTTTTATTTATTTTAAAAGAGAGAAAATGAGAAAGAGGGAGCAGAGGAGGGGCAGAGAGAGACGGAGAGAGAATCCCAAGCAAGCTCCACATGTCAGTCAGCACAGAGCCTGATGAGGGGCTCAAACTCATGAACAGTGAGATCATGACTTGAACCAAAATCAAGAGTTGGATGTTTAACTGACTTAGCCACTCAGGAGCCCCAATTTCTAATTAAGAATGTTTCCAAAGAGGGTTGCCTGGGTGGCTCAGTTGGTTAAGCATCCAACTTCAGGTCATGATCTCAGGGTGCAGGAGTTCAAGACCTGCATCAGACTCTGTGCTGACAGCTTGGAATCTGGAGCCTGCTTTGGATTCTGTGTCCCCCCCTTCTCTCTCTGCTTCTTTCTCTGTCTCTGTCTCTATCTCTCTCAAAAATAAATGTTAAAATTTTTTAAATAAAAAGGACCATGGGGAGGGAAAGGGGGAAAGAGAGTTGAGGAGAGAGAGGGCTGCAAAACCTGAGAGACTATTGAATACTGAAAATGAACTGAGAGTTGAAGGGGGAGAGGGAGGGGGAATGGAGACGGTGGTAATGGAGGAGGGCACTTGTGGGGGAGAACACTGGGTGTTATATGGAAACCAATAAACTATTAATTTTAAAAAAAGAATGTTTCCAAAGAGATCACTGGGACATTAACTAAAGAGCAATCTTCCCATTTCTTTACTCTTCTTCCTGACCCTAGACATTAGCCTTGCTCCAGTCCCCAAAATGTTTTAAGCATATGATCTGTCTGTCGCAGAATTATCTATTTATGTGTTCCTTTAATGTTTGCACTTGAACTGCTCCTGTCCACATAGTACTTGTCTATCTTTATTTATTTTTTTAATGTTTTCAATGTTTATTTATTTTTGAGAGAGAGAGAGAGAGAGAGACAGAGCATGAGTAGAGGAGGGGCAGAGAGAGAGGGAGACACAGAATCCAAAGCAGACTCCAGGCTCTGAGCTGTCAGCACAGAGCCGACATGGGGTTCAAACTCATGAACCACGAGATCATGACCTGAGCCGAAGTCAGACACTTAACCAACTGAGCCACTTTCATACCCCATAATTGTCTATCTTTAATATTAAGTTCCTTAATGACTTGAATCTTGCTTATAAAAATTGTCAACTGAAAAATTTCACAAAGTAGGCAAAAGTTATAACTAAGATGTGAATAAAGGGTAATGTTTTGTGATCATTCCACATACCATGCACCCTCTTCAGTGGTTTTCTTTGCTCACGTGACAAAAACAAGCCCAGAGCTACAAATAACCTCAAGCATTTAATGGTGATCAAGGTGATGAAGACTCCTTAAAAGCAGAATGCAATTAACACATCACCACATACTTTAACAATGTTGACAGGTAACAGTAGAGAGAACCTGTGCTTTAGAACATCACTGAAGTTAACTTTCATTCCACATCTATGATCTGCTTGCTGACATAATGCACCAGACACTGAGCTGCTATTTAAACAAATAACCATTGTTCTTAGTAATATATCACACTTATGTGTCATTTTATATTTTCAGAATGCTTTCATAGACCATCACAGTTGATCCTCAAAGCAGCTCTGTAAGATAATTGGTATTACTCTGTTTTACAGATCACTCAGAAACAACCCACACAATTTCTCTAGATGTTGTATTAACTGAGAGCACCTCGCTCCATCGCTCATCTTCTATTGAAAGCAAGTTTGGGAGCAAACATCTTGCCTTGTTTAAATCCCAAGTGCAACTTCCTTTTATCGTTGTTGTCAAAACTATTTTTAGAATGAGAAGTATTTTGTGAAATCTGGAGGTGCTTACAATGTATATATTGCTCCTCTTTATCTGGAATCAGATGAGTTTGGCCATGGCTATAACTTGTATGTGACTGAAAACCCTAATAGCACCTTCTCTTCTCTGCACAGGGCGAGCTCCAGCCACCCTTTGGGGACTCCTTTGCAGGTGCAACATGGCTGTCTTTGATTCTATTGTACTATTAATTTATTATTTGTGAACAACAAAATGCACAGGTGGTGTTTGAAATGGGGGAGGAGAGGTTAGGAAATGGTTATTTCTATATTCCTAATAGGGAGCAAGGAGAAGACATTGGAGAAGAATGGCTGATCATTTAGTTCCAAATCCCTGAAAAGTACCTACGGAGGAAAGTCTTATTGTGGAAACAGTGAGTTGCCTTTTAGATGTTGCTGAAATGGTAAACACATCTCATTCTCTGGCAAGGAGTAAAGGATTGGCAAATGACAAGGAAGAAGAGTATCTTTCAGGGATCTTTCAACATGAGTAGAAAACATTTTAATGTAGCTCATCCTTCTTGTTCTTCTTCCCCTCTCCCCACCATCCTATTTCTTCTTGAGTCTCCTGTGGGTAAAGGCAAAGTGGGGAAGTCGAAAGGCATAAATCCCGACGTGCCTAGATGGCTCTGTCAGTTAAGCTTCTGACTTCAGCTCAGGTCATGATCTTGTGGTCCGTGAGTTTGAGCCTTGCTCAGGATCTGTGCTGACAGCTCAGAGCCTGGAGCTTGCTTCATATTCTGTGTCTCCCTTTTTTTCTTCCCCTCTCCCACTCAAGTTCTGTCTCTCTCTCTGCCTCTCAAAGATGAATAAGTGCTAAAAAATTTTTTTAAAGACATGAATCTTCAAATATATTATTAGTCTCATCTAAGTCTGGTTCTTAAGAAAAATGTGAGATTGTAAGGACAACTGTGAGTGTACAATTTCAGTGCATAGCACAAAAGCAGAGGGAAAACTATTAGTAACATATTTCTGTGGTTGACATGTAACAACATACACCTGAGGAGTCGGGCAAAATGCCAAAGTATCTGACAAAGTCACCTGGCAATGGAGGATGTTTTCAAGACATGGGTTACATTTATCCCCTTACATATGGTCCAGAATAGTGCCTGCACTTGCGGGTGCGGAATGCAGGCAGCTCTCTGGTCCAGTTTAACCAGTTTCATATTCTTGCTCAGATGGTGTGGCTGGGCCATTTATCCTTTTCCTCCCCCTGAGTTATGTAGGCTGTTGTGCAATAATTTTCTTTGCATATTTGCAGCACTTTTCTGTTATTATCTTGACATAGTCAGTCAAGTGCCAATCAATCATAAGAGAACACTGACTCTATTTATTGTCCTAGAGTTATGAAAACACACAGCTTTGGTTTCGAGGCAGCCATCCTTTATGTCTCTAATTTCTTCCTCTATGGCTCCAGCCGTTATGCTACAACTCTGAGTTACTACTTCCTGTTGCAGTAGTGTTCCTTGTGACTGGGATTCTGCTACCCTCAATTTTTCTCCTGAATTTTCTTGAAAATTGCCATATATATGTATATATATATGTATATATATATATATACATATTATATATATACATATATATATATATACTTTTTAAATGAATAACTGAGATTCATGTTGTTGGGTGTGTTCCATCTGGAAGATGTCAAAGATCAGTAGATGTAGAACTTCAAAAAGTCAAATAAAAACAAATGGCAGTGCTCCAGTTCCTGTTGCTAAAGGTCTAGGTACCGCTAAAACCCAACATACACATCCATTGCTCCACACAGGGGTTGGAGACCAGAGAAATGAACAGTGACTATGGATAATTTGAAAGTTGCATAAACACAGCACAAACTGTGGTTCTTTGCTCTCTGGAAAAGTGCCCGCTACTCATCTTCCATTGATTTTATCTTCCCAGATGGCTTGAAGAGGGCAGTGGAGCCTCTAGATCAGTGGTTCTCAATTGTACTGATTTGGCCATCCCATGGGACACTTCACAAGGTCTTGTCACAATTTCTTGTGACAACTGGGAATACGCTGTTTGTATCTGGTGATTGTATCTGGAGACTAAGGATTCAGCTCAGCATCCTAAGATACATAGCACCACTCCTAAACAAAGAAGTATCCTCCTCGAAGTGTCAAAAGTGCCAAAGCTGAAAAATCTTGCTCTAGATCAGTAAGTATGAAAATAAGAAGCTAAGTGATCAAGAGGGACCTTCATTTATCTTCCACAAAATTTTATTTTATCCATGGAATGTTGATTGATGTGTCATTCCAGATACCAATGTGGGTATATATACTTGGGGGAAATATGAAGAGATGGGCTAGAGGGAGATAAACAAGCTGAGTCCAAAAAGGAACTGAACATGAGTTGTAAAGTCATCTCTAATCATCTGCCCAAAGTTGATTTCCCCCCCAGTAGTCTCTTATGAAGAAGAAGAAGAAGAAGAAGAAGAAGAAGAAGAAGAAGAAGAAGAAGAAGAAGGAGGAGGAGGAGGAGGAGGAGGAGGAGGAGGAGGAGGAGGAGGAGGAGGAGAAATCATTCTTAAAAATACTTTCAGTTTCTTTGTTTGTCTTAACTAAAGGCTTTCTCAAGCATGTTGAAAGTGCTTTGTTTGGCCCTATCAGTCTTGGAAATCCCTACCCTTGAGTAGAAGAGGCATCTTCACTTTATTCAGAAGTGAGGTTGTGATGATAAATAGCTGGCCCCACACAGCTTACTTTTACTGATTATATAGATCCAATAAAAAAAAAAGTTCAAATATCAGGAACCCTAGAGTAAGTGAATAAGTAATACCAAGCTCATAATGGTTCTAGGGACACTGAAAGGTGATTACTAATAACCTGTCTACCATTTACTGCTTACGTACTATGTACGAGGCACTGTGCTAGTTCTTTGATTTATTTTCTTTAATTCCCAGTACACTTTGAGGTAGATGCTCTCTCCCTCTCTTGTGAGTGAGGAGGCTGGGGTTCAGGAAGGGGAAGTCCCTTGCAAAAGGACACACAGCTGGGAGGAGCAAAGACAGATTTCAGATCTTGCCCTGGTGTCTCCAAGCCCGTGTGTGTCTCATGTCAAGGATCTTGGATGTGCCTTTGCTGGAGCCTGGAGAGGTGGTGACACTAGCCTCAATAGAGAGTAAAAAGCTGTTTCTATAGGAGAGTTCAGAGCTCTCGGTAAAAGACTTAAAGACTCACAGAGCTAGTAGGTGCCTCAGAGCCTATTCTCCTAAAACCTTTCAGATTACAGATAAGAAAATCAGGTCCGGGAAGGAATAAATGATCAGTGTTCAACCCCATCCCCAGATCCTTTGTCTTTCCTATTTGTGTCACCAGATTAGTGTCTGTGAGTGGGAAGAAGTCAGAGGAGAGACACTGCAGCAGAAAAACTCAGCCAGCCCTTTTCCATGATGTTCCTGCTTTGCATTTCAGGGAAAGAAAGCTTTTCTCTGGAATTCTCTTGCTCTTGGCTTAGACAAAGCCCCAGTTTATTGACCTTCAGGACACAATCCATAGCAGTGGGTTTTGTAGGAGAAACACATACTTGGCAGGCTTGTTTTTCCTTCCTTCTCAACTTCTCTAGTTAAAACTCACTAAGTGCTAAATCATAACACCAATGGGTTAGGATTAATTGTGATGTTTATTTTGGTACATTTGCCTGAGGATCTGATGTGTGTTTTCACAAGTCTAACAAATAATTTTACCTAGAATACCAGACACTGTTCAGCCCCCATTAGCCACGGTTGGATTTGAACCAGTGACCTCGAGGTGAGAGGCCACTCATCACATTACTGATGCCCCGGGCAATGGAGTTCACTTGCTGGCTGTTTCTTTAATGTAATTGCCAACAGCAAGATCAGCAGTGGGAATTCTCTCCAGTACGTAGATCCTAAGGTCTCAGAAATTCAGCATTTGCGAGCTCTTCCTTTTGCTTTGGAGTTTGGACCTATTAACTAGCGACATGGCTGGAGAAACTGCAGAGGGATAAAGGATGGCGTATGTGCGGAACTGTTCTCCTAGAGAAGGAGTAGGTTATCAGGTTATAACCATCTGATTTCCTGTCAGGCTGGTTGATGGCTCAAGTCACCAATGCCCATGTTAAAGGAAATATTCGAGAGCATTAATGATTTGCGGTACCGAGAGATGCGATGAACAGTTTAAAAATACTGCCCCTCGATGGGAGAAAATGTATTTCTATTAAGGGACCAGAATTGTGCTACGCTTGTTGGAATTTTTGCTTGTGCACAGGAATTTAGCTCGAGGTCTATGTCTGTCACTAAAATTGACAACTGCCTGTGGCTCTGCACAATTGAAACGTGGATCTTAAATTTCACATCATTATCCAAATAAAATATATCTGCCAAGGGGGACTGGTATTACACTGTTAGAGAACTGTGATACCAGTTGTCTGATTAACATATTGAGAGGAATATAAGAATTCCTCACCTATTTTCCAGAGGGAGGCTGGCTGGGGAGCTCCTGTTAAATGGACTAATTGATCAGGCTTCCTGTGCTAAGTACAGAGTTGCCCAGCCATGTGTCTGGCTGGTGGAGGAAGGGTTTTCCTGTGATATATAATATGTGTAATGTAAGAAAAAGGGACAGGGCACAAACCAGACATTCCTTAATCCTATCTTCTAAAAGGGAAAGATGGGAAACCATTAGCTTGTGATTACCTACCTAGACCCTTGCTCTTGGGTCTCAGATTTATTCAGCATTTCTCAGAAGGAAGACACACACCCGAGCTTTCTCTTCTCAATGTCTTTTCATTAGTGCCAACATCCTAATAACGCTAACTTTGGAGTATTCATAAAAAATGCCAAAGTCATGGAATACATTCTAAGAACATGTATCTCTAATTTAATTAAAAGAAAACTGGGGGGAGTTGTTTAATCTAAAGGGGACATTGGCAGTCATTCACACAGCTATTGTCTCTATGGTAGGCCATGTGTCTTCTGGCTTAGTGCTCAATTTTAGACTGAGCAGGCAGGTTAATACCCAAATGTATATAACACAGGTTTAGATCACAGTGAATAAGAGAATCTCAGTTGAGTTTGGCTTTTCAAACTGGAAGTAACCTTAGTGATCGATATTGGTACAATTTTTTATTGTTCCTGATGAGAAAACCAGGGTCTAGGAGTTGAAATGTCTCACCTCCTAAGGAGCTAATGACATTTATAATGAGCTTTAAGATCTAAAGACTAGTAGGTAACTGCTATAATTATCCCCATGGCATCAGAGATTCATTCTGCTATAGTTTAGCCTAGAGAGGGTTTACAGAAGTATGGTCCCATGATAACTTAATGGTTTATAATTCCTTACTATATTAATGGTGTATTTCTGGCATTTCATTCAAAATAGTCCAATGCCAGTCTTACAACAGTGGTTACATTCATGTCCAATTCACCATTTTTTAAAAACCAGGTTTATATGGTTTAGATCTTGATCCTCTGAATGGTGGTGTGTTTAGTCATGGTTGCAAAATGTAAGGAATCAAGGTCAATCCAACTCTTTTGCAAAATTACTGTGAGACTAGAGATAAGTCCCTTCATCTTTCTCTCCTTCTGCTTCTTGACAGGAAGTACAATTTCCCATGTACTTCTCTGAATTGTACTGAGCAGAAATGAGCAAACACTCCTATCTAGGCTACCATAGCTGTACGGAAAAAGGCAAGTGGGGATAAAGAATGCTTTGGATTGGATCAGTCTATCCTTCCTGAGTCTCAATTTTCTATCTGAAATAAATGAAAAGAAAAATACAATTGACTCAGGTTAATTTCCAGGATTAGATGAATAAATATATAAAGCTAAAGCACTTGGCATGCTGACCTATACCTTGGGATATGTTAGTATCCTTTTTGCCTTACCAATTACTTCTACTTTATCTGGATTTCATTATAATGCATTATCAATACCCATACATATGACACGCTTTATAGTCTGTCTTAACAGATAGACCAGACCGTTGAGGGTTAATCCCTGAAAATCTTAACCAGATTGTAGATTCTTGGGAAATCTAGAATTTGTACATTTGTTTCTATACAGAATCAAGCATGATGACTTACTCATATACATGTCCAATACAGTCTTTCTTGGTTTGCCAGTAAATAGAAAGATAGATTCGGGTTTATTGAATAATAGTCCTTCTAGGTAGCAATATTACAAATCAAGAATTAACTGAATAGTTCTACTTCAGATTATATGAACTACAACATTGTGTAGACTTTGCTTTGTATTAGTATCAAAAACTGATGAGGCATTTTTTCCCTCACCATTCCTAATAGGGTTGCCATCTGTTTTTACAAATAAAGTTTTATTTGGAACACAACAACATCCACTTGTTTACATATTGTCTATGGCTATTTATGCACTATAATAACAGAGTTCAGTAGTTCAGACAGATACCACATAGCCCACAAATCCTGAAATACTTACTCTCTGGACTTTTTCTGAAACTTTTCTGAACCGTCATGGGCTAGACCAGACTAAATAAACTATACTATACTATACTATACTATACTATACTATACTATTTTATACTCTACTATACTATAGTATACTATACTGGAATCTCTTGCTGTCATTGAGGAAAAGAATGTAACAAAACAAGTCATAGTTGTAGCTTTTTATTTTCTTGTGCCTGATTTAAATGAGGTAAGATTAATGTTTATCAATTTGTCCTTTAAAAGTGACTATAAAATAAAATCTATATAATCAAGTACACATTGAAATTTATTATTGGGTAGTCCAGTTTTCTTTATAACCAAACAAGCTATTAGGCAAAAAGGACAAATATATCATGAGTTCTTGGAATTCACAAATCACCTTAGTGATGTGTGTATATCCATGTCCTTTTCTACTATCTAGGAATACCACAGTTACATTATACTGCTGTATCTATATTGATGTGATGAAATCAGATGGAACTGAAAATTTGAGTTGCTTTTTCCTGCCAGGATTCTATAAGACAGTCTTAAATTCCAAGGGCCATGTCCCAACTCCCACTATTCACAGGACTAACTGGAAGGAATTTGTTAAATTAGTCCAATAAAACAAATTCTGTACACAAGGACAGCCTTTGTTTACTCTGCCAACTCGCTGATTGTCATTTTTGTTGTTGCTACAAACCTTAGGAATTGTATATCTCCCTGGAGAAATGTTGGAAGGATGGGGACCTTAAGGAGTTAAGAAGAAAACAAAGAAAGTGAGAAATGAGAGAAAACTCCAATCCCTTGGGCATTCTATTTACTTTTCCTTAAAAAAAATTTTTTTTACCCTGGTCTTTAGTGAAATTCATCAGCACTTTTTGAAATCATAAAGTGTGTTACCCTGTTAGGGACCCAAAGAATTTTATAGTACATACAACTTCCCTGTGGGTCTGAAATTTAGTCTCATCAGTATTCATCATTCCTCTGAAGAACAAACAAAAACACAATCCCACTGGGAAGACAGAAAATCTCAAGCATTGAATTGGACTCCTTTTGTTCTTTTATTCTTTCCTTCCCTTGAATCCATAACCCAGCTCTGTCAAAGTAAAACAACTAGCAAATGACATGAAACAAAGCATCAGCCACTGGAAACTTTCCTGGGAAAAGGACAGTAGCAGGACTGGGAACAATATGGAACTCTTTTCCAGAAAGCCTTAAAAAAGATTTTCTAAAGACACACCATCATGATGGATGAGAAAGAAAGGGCAAAAATGAACAAGAGAAACAAGCAACAGATCAAGGATTAGAAATAGTTATAGATTTACCGATGGGATATTACCACTGCCCTACTATCAAGTACATTTCCTTTGAGGGTTTCTTTTTTTTTTTTCCCTCCATAATATTTTATTGTCAAATTGTTTTCCATACAACACCCAGTGCTCTTCCCCACAAGTGCCCTCCTCCATCACCACCACCTCTTTTCCCCCTCCCCTTTCCCCCTCAACCCTCAGTTCATTCTCAGCATTCAATAGTCTCTCAAGTTTTGCATCCCTCTCTCTCCCCAACTCTCTCTCCCTCCTCCGCTCCCCCTGGTTCTCCATTAGGTCTCTCTTGTTTTCCTGCTAGACCTATGAGTGCGAACATATGGTTTCTGTCCTTCTCTGCCTGGCTTACTTCACTCAGCATGACACCCTCAAGGTCCATCCACTTTCCTATGAAGGGCCATATGTCATTCCCTCTCATTGCCATGTAGTACTCCATCGTGAATATATACTACATCTTCTTGATCCATTCGTCAGGTGATGGACATTTAGCCTCCTTCCATGTTTTGGCTATTGTTGACAT
>NC_043706.1:47400366-47424872 GCF_006229205.1 Suricata suricatta
CTAAAGAGGCAGTCTTTTTTCCATTGGATACTCTTTCCTGCTTTGTCAAAAATTAATTGACCGTACATTTGTGGGCCCAGCTCTGGATTCTCTATTCTATTCCATTGGTCTATGTGTCTGTTTTTGTGCCAATACCATATTCTAAAAGACAGAGAGAGGAAGAGCGAGGGAGACCTGCTGGCCACATACAAAGGATAAAGATTTTGGCCACACACTAGTTTGCCCTGCCAACAAATTAATTGAAAGATGGAAGGAAGAGGAGTCCAGAACAACAAATTTCCTTCCCCTGATCGTGTCTGAGCAGGAGTCATCTCCCCAGATTATTCACCTACGATTAGAGATTATAAAAGAGCTTGCATCATGCTCTGGGCTTCCCCCATCCCTCACCACCCACTACCAGCTGGGTGAGAGACTGAGTTGGATAGAACTGAGATGATTCAAGAAATCATTTTAGCCTAATTTTCCTTACAAATATTTAGGTTACTATTTGATTTTCTAAGACATCTTGGGGGAAATTATATTCCTTAAATGACTAATTTATAATTTTTATGAAATGGATTTGTTGAAATTTCTTTTTTATTTTTACAGTCTTTCCCTGCAGATGCTATGTCTCCTTCTCTTATTTGATGTGGACCCAGAACCCAAGAAATATCTCTAGGCCTTGCAAGCAGGGAGAGAAATATGATTCTAGTTGGGGTCCTCATGTTTCTCACAGCACAAACTAAATATTCTAGAGTGGTCCAGAAACACCATTAGAATGCTACGGTTTCAAGTAAACTGACTTCGTATAATTTAACTTAACAAGTTTCTATCATAGCTTTGTTCACGTGTTATGGCAAGTCAAATTAACTTATCAACTGTCAGTACCATGATTGTTGCTTGGTGTGATGGAAAGCACACTGGATGGGGACTCAGGTGATCTGGGATCAAATCCTAACTCTGACACTTAAAGTTATACGATGGTAAGCATCACTTGAATTTTCTAAGCCTGAATTTCCAAATCTATAAAGTGGTAGTAACTGTCTTTTTCTATCTACTGCAAATAGTTATCATGTGGCTAGCATGAAGAAATGAGTGGTGTAAAGGCAATTTGTAAACTTTAGGTGGGGTGCTATATGAAAGCAAGGGCTCATCCCATTCTATCGTGTGGAGTGGTACGGCATATTGAACAAAGAATTGGGTAAAGTGAGGCATGACTTTTACATGGGGTACCATCCATTAACACAGATTGCTTTCTTTTTCAAACAGAAACTGAGTATTTTGTGCTCTGTACTTAGGAATGCATGTGGAAGGAAAAGAGGGTCAGAAGCATTGTAAAATTAAGTTCCTTAAGGCCTTGTCTGATAATGCTAACCTTGATGTACCAAAAATTTCTGTGTTTTATTTTGTACCCCTCGGGAAAACAATTAGATCCTTCTCAATCTTATCTCAGAAATATTTATCTTATCTTGTACCTGACTTATTTTAAATTTACTTAAGTGTAGGGTTTGTATTCTGCAACAGCTTCCACAGCGTGTTAAAACTGCAGTATCTCACACAGGAGAAAGAAGATGAATATAGTCAATGACACAATTCTGTAGATGTAAGCTGAATTCAGAGATGATGCTCCTTTTTTTTTTTTACAAAACTTTTCTTTAGAAAAATGTCCTAGAAATTGCAATTTAATTTATACATAACCAATAAAAGTATAAAAACTATGAAAGTTTAGATAAAATTGGAATAAGGCATTGATGGGTTGGCATGAATAGAGACATAAAATACGTATTTACTCCTGTGAGTGCAAACATATGGTAACAGAGGACCATAGGGAGAGGAAGGGGGAAAGAGAACTGGGGAGAGTCAAATCATGAAAGACTGTTGAATACTGAAAACGAACCATGGACTGAAGGGGGAGGGGGAGGGAGGGAGGAGGTGATGGTCATGGTAGGGGGCATTTGTGGGGAGAAGCACTGGGTGTTACATGGAAACCAATTTGACAACAAACTATTAAAAATACATATTTACTGAGACACAGTGTCCGATTAACTAAATGGTGCTTTTTTTTTTTTATCAGAAAGATTAGGCCTCTGAGTCCTCTATTCCAAAGTGAATGCTGCATAAGAGAACCACTCTTTGTCTTGTTCATGGCTCTGATCTGTGCTACAAAGATTTAAATGAACTAGTAACCTTCTAGGGCTCTGATTGGTCTGGGTTGATAATGAGGCTAACATCACATTCTGGGCTTTGAGTCAACTCTCAAGGTGCCCCCATCATGGCAACAGGAAACTCAGCTTCCCAGGAAAAAATTCTGATGGCAAAACAGGAAGAATTTGGGATATGTGATAAAACCACCAACAGACTTGATGTCCGCTAGGTAAACTTATGGTTTTATTTGTCCTAAAATTTTTAGGGCATACAGAACACCAAACATAGAAAGCCACCAGCACTTAGGGATGACAAAACCAACAATGAAGCTCTAGCTGTAGTATCTTCTGAGAGAGACACCATGGCCACATCTGCATAACCCTGGCCTCCAGAACATCTGGAGTCTCTCACCAATGGCCTATCTTCAAACTCATGAATCTAGTGGAAAGAATGCTTAGCTTAGAAACATGGGTACAGAGTATTCCTTTAGTGAGTTTCAGATCAAATGCTCATCAAATTAAAGCTACATAGACTCTTCCTCATCTCCAGTAAGGTAGCAGAACAACAGTAATCAGATTGGAATGGTTTGTCTCCACTGAGTTGGATTTTGAGTTTGAACCCTGTAAGTTATATATAACAGTAAGCCTTTGTATTAAAATATGAGTCCACATCTCTTTAAGCATGTAAAAATTCACAGAGGAACTCAAAAGGCTCAAAGTAATGTTTAACTGAGAATTCTGCTTGCTTTTACATCTCCTAATTGTGTGAAGTTGGCTTCAAAAGCTGTAAGCTGTTCCAGTCAAACAACAGACATTGGGGTCTAATCTCCAGTTAAATCAAGTCCATGCAATAAGGCATAGGAGTGAAATTTAAAAATGGCAAAGTTATTATCCTGGAAAGGGTATGCTCAAAAAAACAAACAAACAAAAAAAAGCTCCATGTGATATGGTTTTAATTTATGCTGTGTCAGGAGGCAACAAACATAATTATAAGCTAATTACCATATACTGAGCTCCCGTTCAAGGTCTTTTATGGGGACTTTGCATTCATACCCTTAGAAGTAGAGACTTCTTCCCATTTTAAAGGTGAGTAAATGGGGTGGCTCAGTCATTTAAGGATCTGACTCTTTATTTTGGCTTAAGTCATGATCTCACAGTTTGTGGGATCGAGTCCTGTGTCAGGCTCTATGTTGATGGTGTGGAGCCTTCTTGGCTCTCGCTCTCTCTCTCTCTCTCTCTCTCTCTCTCTCTCTCTCCCCCCCTCCCCCTCATCCCCTACCAGGCTTATGCACTCTCTTTATCTCAAAATATATAAAATAAACTTTAAAATATTTTTTCAGGGGAGCCTGGATGGCTCAGTCAGTTCGGCATCTGACTTTGGCTCAGGTCATGAGCTCACGGTCCGTGGGATTGAGCCCTGCATCAGGTTCTGTGCTGACAGCTCAGAGCCTGGAGCCTATTTCAGATTCAGTGTCTCCCTCTCTCTGCCCCTTCCATGTTTGTGCTCTGTCTCTCTCTGTCTCAAAAATAAACATTAAAAAAATAAAAAATAAAAAAATGTTTTTTTCAAAAAGATGAGTAAACCATAAATTATAGGATTAAATAACAGTTTAAGTTTATCCAGCTTGTAGATGGCTAAATTAGGGGTTGAATAAAAGGGTCAAGTATTCAGTGATGACTAACCAGGAACCAATTTTCCTAAACACAAAATGTAAATTCCCTCACATCTTACTTTATATTAATTTCATTTCCGTTTTTTACCTTGACTCTTGTATTCGCTCAGGGGCTCTCAGTGCCAGCTCTTTCACCACACTACAATGAAAAGATTGCGAAGAAAAAAAATACAGTATTTGCTCCCCCCAAATCCAGCTTTGTGTGAAGTCAAACATATGCACTATTGGTAATATATAAATAACTCTGCTTAGCCTTTGAAATAATAATCCAAAATCTCCCATATACTAAGAAAATAAGGTAAATTGAATAACTATTTTGGGCATATGAAGAACATTTTTCCTTACTTTGTCTAGAGTTCAGGGTATGACTTGACCATCAAGTACCTAGAGCTTAAAAGAGCATAAACGTAGGCCAGAGATTGATGAACTGGAGAGGGAATTTCTTCTTATTTCCTGGAAGATGATGTAACACACAGATCCTTGAACTCAGCAACTCCCAGTGGTAGAGAGCTAATGCCCCATAAAACTCTTCCGTAGGATAACTTTATCCAATACCATCAGAAAGGATGGCTTAGATGAATCGAGATGTTAGGTTCATCAGAAACCATTATGTCCATCAAAGGCAGAAGTAATGGAGGAAATGAGTTATTTTCTATGTCCTTGATACTGGACATCTCCAGTTTTCTTTAGGGACATTTTGGTGGTAGCATGCATACTATCAAACCCTAAATCAATTTTCACTTTCTGTATGGTTCTGGCAGAGGTAGGAGAGAAACACTTTTGAGGATGTGGGTAGATGTTGACATTACCAAGGTACCTGGGTTACCTTTAGACTCTGTAAGGGTAGAACTATGCTATTTTTGTTCATCATTCCATCCACAAAATGTGGCATGATACCAGACCCATGTAAGCCATATAATATACACTGGTTACATGAAGAAGCAATTTAATCTAATGTGATGATACTTCTCTAATTTGTCCTACTCAAAATAGTCCGTTAACATGCTGTTTTACTTTGAATGATAGGAATCCTTTTAGGCAGATAAGAAACTGAGAATGTTTATAGCTGAAAAAAACAAAAGTCAAGTGTCATTAATAAATGGTTCTAAAACCAGCTCCTCATGAAACCCTTCCATTTCTACACATACTGTAAATATTTATCATAATACAATGTGAAATAAATCCCTTAAAATTTTTCTCATTTCTTTAGAGAATTGAACTCAGACTTATTTGGGGTATTTATTAAAAGTGAGGTTTCACCTTGGCTCATGTCAAAATCAGGGCACCAGAAAATAGCTATAACATTGTCCTTCATAGACTGATGCCACTAGGGTTATTGTTTATTTTGATTGGAATGGATTTGTTATTAGAAACAATATTTTCTCTCATACCAATTACATGCAACCACTTCCTTTTGAGAGACAATATAAGTTGCTGTCAGGAAGACCCATCAGTTCCTATTCTCCTTTTTATCTCATGACCATGATAAAAATAAGATTTAGCCGTCTGCTTTCACTACTGTATGTCTCCTTTCACTCTTTGCTAGTTGTTAGTATTGACATTTCCTTTCTCCCTTTTGGGTTGCTACAGCCCCTTGAAATCTTTTCCCCACAACTTCAGATGAAACTCGCTTCCTTCTTTCAAATGGAACTCCTATGTCAACTGTAACAATCAGCAAAAGACTCCCAAAAGCTTGCTGTTACTCACGGAAACCTGATCATTTGCTTGTGCTACCTGCCAACATTTCTAAAAATGCATAACACGCCCAGCACCATAAACCCACAGCAGCATTCTCACTAATGGATGAAATCCTGGAACATTTGAATTATCTTGAAAGCAAATGGTAATTAAACACTTTTCCTAACCCTGGGAAGCTGGGTTGGGGAAGGAAAGAAAGCTAGGGATTGGAATCCATTATGTGGCTGAGGCGCTTCTGTCTGGTCGATTTAAGCAGATTGAAGCCCAGGCAGTGGCACATAACAGCCTCAGGTGAGGGAGCGCAGTGTTCCTGTGGGGTTATCAACCCGGCCAGGCCTTGAAGGCAGAGCAAAGCCCTTCCACTGGGAAGTTCTTCCTAAGTGCTTGCATGGCATCCACGGGATTATCCTACCCCACTCACACATCATCTGGCTTTAAACTTCAGGCCCTCTGGCAAAGAAGAGACGAAACGTTCTATTTGAGCCCTCCTCCCTCTTATCCCATGGTTCTGCCTTTCCCGTCCTGTTTCCTAGCAGCCGCTGGCTGAGTCCTGCCCTTCTCTGCCAAGCACCAGGCTGGATTAGCTGCAAGCCAATAGCTGGGGGTCAGGATTAAGAGGCCAGTGTGCACTTTAATACAAGCTGCCTATAATTAATGGCATTATTAATAGCTTGACTGAAAAATTCATTAAAAAATCCATTAAAAATAAATACCCTTTTACAAAAGGCATTGCCTTGGGTAAGAAAAACAGAAAAAAAGATAAAGGAAAATTGATTGGTGGCTTTCAGTTTGCAGAAAGACAGACCATAGTTCAAACTGATTAAAATTGAACATTTTAGATTAAGTACCCTTGCCAAAATATTCTCTGTAGTTACCCAATATGAAAATATTACGATGGGTCACATATTTATTTATTTATTTATTTTTATGTGTCAGGAGTCAGAATATAAGACATATAGGTAGCTGCTTGAAATAACTTTCTTCAAGTGAACATTCATGACCTTCAGGAATAGTAGAATGTCCCCTGAACTGCCAGTTAACTGTATCTGATAAAATTCAGATACAGTGGCTCTGTTGAGAGGTGGATTATTGCCCACAAACTCATGACATGTTTAACAACCTGACTATCATCTGTGTGAGCATAGATCCTTTTTTATGTTCCTTTCTTCTCTCTCTCTTTTCTTTTGCATTCATACCACAGCTCTCCTCCTCCGTATATCTGGCTCTGTAACTTGGAATCGATCTTATTGAGTTTTGCCTCAGCCCAAGTAAACAGTGTTGATGGTGATTGGAATGTCTGTGGTTCGGATGTTTGCTCAGAGAAAAGTGGAGATGGGAAGGAAAAGTGCTGTTGGGTGTGCAGCCTCCCCCTGCCTTCTCCTCCGTAAAGATTTGTTTGTGTTGATACTAAATCTGATCTTTCGGGTCAACTTTGCTCTGGGTCTAATCTGCTCATTGGTGTGAGATGATCATTGTCTTCCAGAGGTACAGGCGACTATGCCCTCTCAGAAAAAGACCCCATTCATGAGCGTATTTGCTTGAAGAGAGCTTTTATTCACTTCACCTGTTATGTTGTGCCTATAGAGCACAAAGCCAAGTGGAGATTAGGCAATTATCTGGTTAATAGGATCAACATAGACAAGAAGTTCATTCAATAGGCATTTCTGACTGCACACCACGCACAGCTCAGCAGCCTTCGAAGCGAAAAGAGGCACAGGGTGAGAAGGAAACACGCTGCTGCTTAGTTCGTAACATGATAAAGGAAATGAGACATAAGCACAGCCAAAAACTGACACACAATTTACAGGCAGGGGCAGAATTATGTGGGATTCTGTGCATTAAAGCTGAGAATATAACAAGTTAAAAATTATAGGAAGTGGTTCAGCCAGGGTAAATTTCTTGGTAAAAGCAAATCAATGTCTATATATATATATATATATATTCAAAACTCTCCAACTCACCTCTTTTAACCCTAATAATTTCAGACAGTGTATGGTTGGTTTTTTTTATCTTCTAAAATGCGTTAAATCCCCTTTGTTGCTACTTCACTAAGTTCCCACAATTTTTACTGAAGATTAAATTTAATTCCTGGAAATATTGAGAAACCTGTTTTTATCTGGGATTCATGAAGTTACCCACAGATGTTATGTTAAAATTCTGGCATTGTTTAAGCTCTCACTTTTTCCTCCTTAATCGCAACATGGTCCTTGCAAATGTCTTCAAAGTTATCAGTGCAGTGTAATAGATCTTCATGGAGCAGTGGGCTCCCCAGTAGAGAGATACGGATAAGAAATGTCCCTGCTGTATTTACTGCCACCTTTTTTGTGAATAAAATATAGCCCTAATTAGAAATGTGCTGAACAATTTCCCATGTAGGAAGTGTTAGGCTACCCGGCTACCCAGCACTCACATTCTCTTCCATCTTTTTCTATAACTTTGACTCATGGTGAATAGTCCCTAGAGTTCAGTATTTGCACTTTCTTGAGATTCCAAAACTTAAAAATAGATTCTTCAGGGTGAGGTTCTCTTGCCTTCTGCCCTTGGGCATATCATCCTCAGTGGATAGCTTTTCTCTTGTTAATATGAAAACACACACCATTGGTTGGAATTTTTGAAATTTTATCAGTTGCCTATTTTGTTCATGTATACTAAACATATTTAATAAATAGTAATGTATTTCTGAAATGTCTACTGATGGAATCAAACAGTTGTATTGACACACATTGAAGAAAGGCTGCATTTGGGCAATATAAACAGAAGGATAAGAAAGTAAGCAAGGGCCCAAAATGAGAGAAGTCCTGCAGGAGTGCAGCAGGATGGAAGGTGAAAGGCACTTAGGGGGATTATTCACTGCTCTAGCTTGTCGTTTAGCACCCGGCAGGTCCTTCTTCAGGTAGACTTGGAGTGACAGGAGACATTGATTTGAAAAAGGTAGGGAAACAGGGTCTAGCAAAAGCTTACAAGATTATTAATTCTGATTTTCTTCAAATACTGTACCTCCAGATGTCTGAATTTTCTAGGAAAGTTACCAAATTTCAAGTATTTGATGATCACCTTCTATCAAAGATGAATCAAATAATTACTGACTAGGATGGAAGGAACGTAACTGAAATATGGAGAAAATTTGACAAGGATTAGGAAATGAAAGGAGAAGTTTTAATAACACAATCATTAACCCTTCTCTCTTCCACCAAAGCCAAACGAAACCTGGAATGGGGGATTTAGATAGATATTAGTTCAGATTCTGGATCATTCACTCATTTATTTAGCATTCACAGCACTGCGTAGCTCTTAATAGTGGGGTGGAAGAGTGATGTTAATAGTAATACTTTTCCCAAAGCTATACACACCTAAGATTCTTTTGATGGTGCTAGTTGCACTCAGAACTTTAATCTGCTTCTAATAATCAAATGAAAGCCAAAGATGAGGACATGTTATAACTTGGACCAAGTACTGAGAATCATTGTTTTGAGTCTTATGTTGATGGGGGCTACCATCATTCAAAAGATGGTTTTCTGAATTGAAAAACGTGATAAATTAAATGAGTTTGGGGGTTGTTAATTCTAAAACCTACTCAGTTTCACAAAAAGTAACTGCCAAAAATGTTTCATGCATAAAATGCTAATTTTAATAGTCTCCTATGTAATATACTTATGGAGGAACATAGGGAAATAACTCAAACCTCTTCCCAGAAAAGTGTATTGGAAAGCAAATAAGTGATGGAGTGTTCTTGTTGAGATTTTTTTTAATTTCTTGTGACAAAAGTTTTTGGAAACTCTTTGTTAAAAATAAATAAAGCACTGCTACATGCAAAAACGGTCTTTTCCATGATAACTTCTGTGTTCACAGTGGTAAGAATAGAGTCTGGCATGGGGCGCATGGGTGGCTCAGTTGGGTAAGTGTCCCGACATTGGCTCAGGTCATGATCTCATGGTTCAGGAGTTTGAGCCTGGCATTCGGCTCTGTGCTCGCAACTTGGAACCTGGAGCCTCTTTCAGATTGTTTGTTTCCCTCTCTCTCTGACCTTCCACTGGTTGCACTCTGTGTGTGTGTCTCTCTCTCAAAAATGAACATTTACAAAAATATTTTAAAAGAATAGAGTATGGAATAAAGTGCCTGCTCAAAAGATATTTACTGAATATATAAATAAACACTGAAGTGCAGTAGGACACCTTGGTTGATAAACATGGCTCTATGAGCTATCAAAGTTTCTGGCTAGTAAAAAGCATTCAGTTTGTTGATAAAATGGATAAATGATCTCTTGTTACAGGCAAGATATGCGATCTTATTGTGGTTTGTGAGTCACCAAATCTGAATTATGTATTTAGAGAATTTGGAGGATGATACCAGCAGTCTGACATGAAATGTGGAGTTATTGGAATATAAAAGGTTTCTTTGGATTGCACCATTCTATTAGAATGCCTCTGATTCTCAGACAATTAATCATGTATTTTTTCATATTTGTTATCTCCTTCAAGGTTAGAGCTGGTGTATGGTGAGGGGTGTGGGACATCTTCATGAGAGAGTGCCGTAAAGTTACCATTTTCCCAAGCAGAGAGTTTATAGATGTGGTGGAGTATTGCCTACCTTGCACAGTGTAAGGAATCTTGATTAAGCTGCTCTTCCCTTAACTATATCCCCTGTGTTAATTCCTAAAATTCACAGTAGTTTCAGTCTTTTTTTCATACACTTGAGTATCATGTATGCAATTTGCATTCTCTATACACAGATATTTTCATTTATTCATTAGTATAAATTAAAATCTAATATTTAAATGAAGATTTTTGAAATTAGGAAAATAGAAAAATGAATGAGAGAGAGAAAGCATATAGACACAGGGAACCTGGGAGAAGCATTGTTGAAAGGAGGAAAAGTACATGATGGAGAGGTAAAAAGACTAGGAAACTATGGAACTATAAACACCAACACTGTCCCTTCAGTTGGGAAACTGAAAGACACTTTGCTACATACTGAAGAAACTAAATTAACTCTTCAAAATTTAGGTGTCCTTCAGCCCATGATGTTGGTTTACTCTTTTTAGGACTCTAAATAAATACAAGCAAATATCTTGTCACTTCTGAAGTTGCTTGTGCTGAAAATTTCAGAGCACCCTCTGGGCACAGAGTCCCGGGCCCTGTATACCTCAGCTCTAGGAGACTGGGCTGGGGGAGAGCAGAGAAAGTCTCTTCCTGAAGGTGGGAGTGTTTTCTCTTCCTGGTTAATATTACTCCAGGACAGAATTCCTAAGGGACTGTTTACAATACATCAGTAAGCAGTTCTTTTTCTCATTGATTTCCATCACTGTAAGCCAGAGCTTCATGCCAGGCCTGTGTATCAGCAGCACAATCACATACACGTAGGCAATATCTAGTGCCAAGAAGGCTTGGAATGATCAAACTGGCACTGGGAATCCAAAAAGCTAATATGGTGAGGGGTGTGGGCCATCTTGGCACCCTTAGGGGTCTTGGATTGGGGTAACTCTTGGCACCCGCATAGGTCTTGGATTTAACAGGGAATGTCATCCAAAAGAGAGAAAGAAACAATAAAATTTAGTACATGGTGACCACCAAATGAACAGAGCAAACACTAAGTGGGGTGAGAAGTGGCAAAAGGGAATAGGCTTATGAGTTTGCATTCCAGAACTATTTTATTAAGAGATGCATTTAAGTAGATGCAATAAAAATGCCTTTCTGAGCACTGGGGAAACCTTGCATGTTCTAAGGGAGAACATGATTTTTCCTCTATCCAGGTCAAAATTTATTTCAATTAAGTCACAAGAATCTCTCCATATGCCTTTTTAAATTCAAAATTTGGCTGTAGAGAATTTTGCTTACAGTCAGGGGGCAGAACCTGGGAATATGACACGTAAATCTCTGAATTTATTGCGACAGAAGTGACAGGTAATCACACAGTGGTGGGGGTGGGACAACCTGACTTGTGGACTTGAGGGTTAGTCAAATGTGTCTTGACTAGGGGTGAAGAAGGATGGAGAACATTTTTAGGAGTTTTTGAAGTCTGGTTTTTCTAGGCATTGGGAAGGCACCAAGACAAGACACCTTTGCAAATGAAAATAATTCAATTTACATGTAAAAAAAGTGGGCTTGTGGGCTTTTAATTTTTGACTATTGGAAAAATCAGGGCCTATATTTAGTGGGGACTCGCAGAAGATGAACATAGGACACATGCCCAGTGACTTGGCTAAACTTTTAAGGAAACAAGAAAGAGCACCATCACATCTTAAACATGCTGAGACAAGGGGAGGAGGACAAGAATGTTGACTTTCAAGTGAAACCAAGCCAGAACACTTCAGAAATATGAATTAAAGAAACACTGGCTTGAAGGAAGAGAGCAAACTTATTCTAATCATTTCCAAACTAGTTATGAAGTTGCTTTGGCGGGGGCATAGAGGCCTACTTTTCCTCAAAGTGTGAACTTTCCCGCTCATGGTCTTAAGGAGGTGGTACTAGGCACAGGATGTCAAGAATGGCTCACAGAGTGAAGCATTTGTTTAGGCAGCATATTGTTCAGCTGTCTGCCTTCCTCTCTATAATCGACTCTGCTCCGCTCTCCACTTGCCAGTTCTGATGGCATGTGCCCTGCTCTGTATGCAAAAGATATCCGAGTATTAACTAAGTTTGCAAGAGGAATTAGGATTCGTAATAAATGCTTCAGCAAAGAGGCTTTGGGGAATAAAAATGTGTCTTGAGGCAAAATTCTCATAAACTAGACATCATCTTTGACTTACAGTTTATAGTATTTTCTGCACTGTATCCAATATCCCCAGCTTGAGGGCTCTTGCTCCATGTGGCATGATTGACTGCCCAAGGTGGGAAGGTAGCTCTGTGCACCGAAGTTAAGTCAATGGAATTAGAAATTGAAGAAAACACAAAACAAGCAGACTTTTAGATTTTGGGGGGGGTTTGGTTTTGTTTTGGTATTTTTAGTAGTTAAAAAATGTTTGTCAACTACTTTAATCACTAAACAGGAAAAAGTTTTAGAAATTTGACTGCTATCATACAAAAGGTGATTTCCCACTGTCTCTTTGATATTAGATACAACATGGAAACCATAATTGGGAAGGTGTGCTCTTACATTTTGTACGGTGCATATCAAAGATTTATTTACCCAGATCATTCAAACATGGAATAGAGTCTCCTTAAGTACAGATGGAGGATGGATGTTTCATCTCCCCCAAAACTCCATCAGATTTTAAGAAGAAACAAAGAAGGAAAGGAAGTGACACATGACTAAATAAACTTAACATCACTTCTGCACAAGGCACTGGGCTAGCCACATTGGCAAATAGTGTAAATCAAGTAATTTAATGACATAGAGTGGAAATCTGACCAATATCTTATTAACATATAAAGGGAGATAGCAATCATTTATTAATAACACACAATTACAAAAAAGGAATAATAAATACCTCAAAGAAAGTTTTACCTTTTTGAGTCACCCATATATTCAGCATACAGGACCAGAATAATTACCTTAGAGACACTAGAATATGGGAGCCTGGGTAGCTCAGTTGGTTGAGCATCCAACTCAACTTTTGGCTCAGGTCATGATCCCAGGGTCATGGGATTGAGTCCTATATCAGGTTCCAAGCTGAGCATGGAGCCTGCATGGTATTCTCTCTCTCTCTCTCTCTCTCCCTCTCCCCCTTCTCTCCTGCTTGTGAAATCTCGCTCTTTCTCTCAAAAAAAAAAAAAAGTAGATACAAGAATGTCTTTTACAGAGCTGTATAAATGGATATGTAAATAGTTGGAATGCATATTTAGAGCTGTCACTTTGGCAAATGAGTGCATGGGTTTGCATGATTTATGAGTTCCTTACTGCTTGTTTATTCAAAGAGACAGATGGTTAAAAGCATCTCTGAACATATTTCACACTAATAATTTTAATGTTATTGTTACTAAGCAATTTATAAGCTAATACATAGTTGAAGAGTAGGTCCCAAAATAATGATCTTCTTGTCCCTCTTTTCCACACCTCAAAAGTTATTTATAATTGACTAAAGCCATGGGAAAACATATGATTATTTCCAACAAGATGTTCTTGTGTCTGTAGGATATAAGCAATGTATGGAGGGGGCGGGGAGACAGAGAATATGGTGAAATAGTAGTATTCTGTGAAATCGAAGGTTCTTTCAAGAAACCAATAAATGGTTGGAAGAACTATCAGGCAGTACTTGGGAATTTTGAGACGTATACTCCAAGAGCATGACTTAATGCAGATGCGCAGAACAAAATAGTTCCATAAGGGAATTACATGAGCTACCCACCCTTCCCATCCCCTGGCCAATGGCTGAAAAATTTTTATGGTAGCTTTGCACCATGTTTTGAAAGGACTTATGTGACTTTAATATGTATATTGGTTCCAGATTATCAGCTCCATTTCTGGATTTGAGTTTTGTCATCTCTAAAAAATGTTCATGAATTCCTGGGGAAAATCCCTACTTTCTCAAAATCTAGGTTTTCTATAAAGTGGATACACCACTACCCTGACCAAAACTTCATATACATTTCTTTAGATGCTACTTCCTGCATAGAGTCTATTTTTAACTTTTTTTTTCCAACTGCACTTGAAATAACCACATATGAGACACTGCATATTCACATTCAGCATTTACTATTACCATTTCATATGTTTTTATTTCTCTCAGTTGCATTATGTCTTTTGTCTCAACCACAGGTCACAAGTATTCTCTGTTTTAATGAAAATCATGAAAATATGTAAAAAAATACCACCATATTTTATGACAAACCTGAGTGAGTTAAATGCCATTCAACAGAAAATTTAGCGTGGTGATTTTTTAAAATGTACAGTTGGAGCACCTGGGTGGCTCAGTCGGTTGGGTGTCTAACTTCAACTCAGGTCATGATCTCGTGGTCAGAGAGTTCAAGCCTCACATCAGGCTCTGTGCTGACAGCTCAGAGCCTGGAACCTGCTTCGGATTCTGTGTCTCCCTCTCTCTCTGCCCCTCCCTCACTCACATTCTGTCTCTCTGACTCTCAAAAATGAATCAACATTAAAATTTTTATAATAAATAAATGTGTAGGTCTAAAAGTAATCAAAGTAAATAATAAAATCTGGGGAGGGAGAGAGAAAATATTCTTACTTTTCTTTTTCCACATCTGATGGTAATGACTCAAATGGATGCTACTAAAACGTTGTCCACTGATTGTGAGACTGGGGAGGGTATATGGAGGCAATAAGGGATGTCAGGTATGATGAAGCCTAGTGGGATGGGTACCTATCAGCGTGGGCATTTGAGCTTAGAATACATGGAATCTTTGGAAACAAATGCACATAGTCTTCTGTTAGTCTAAGAGAAATTGGCCTCTGAGCAACTCATTTTCAAATCATTTTCCAACTCCACTGTTTTTGCAGGAAGTTAAAATGAAGAAAAAGAAAGGCTTGTAAAATTATATGGATGCACCAAGCCCCTCTGCTTTCCCTCCTGTGGTCTCCTTTTCAGCAGAAACCATGGGGAATCTTCCCTTCCTGCAATGTATGGACAGCGCTACACAAACACACATTGAAACCCATAACTGTGTGCCTGTGGAGATCAGTTCCCTGTTTCTTCCTATAAGTTTTCGGATATAACCAGCAGAGTAAATATAAAAGAACAATGATAGTTATAAATAGTAATATAAGAGGGGATGCAAAAATTAGAAAAATATGCAAGGTTTCTGCTTTTATATCTGAATTTAGGTGAATCCTGGTCTCTTTTACCCCTTTTGCTCTCCCCCACCCATGGCCCCTGAATACCGCCACAACTTAGAAAAAAAAAAAAGGATGCTTTGAAGATTTATTTTTTTCCATTCATAAAATTAGTCCACCTCAGGACTTTTAAGAACCTATAGAACTTTTTTTCTCCTGGAGTCTCAGTTGAGTCCTAAAATAAAGACAGACAGAGTCAAAGATACAATTCTGCTCTTTCCAAGCTGGCTTTTGGCCTACGCACAGCAGCTGATTCTGCGAACTTGGCGTCAATAAAGGAGGTGCCCTCCCTGTTTGTATTGTGTGGGTGTGCTAATCTACCACCCATGTCAAATTGCCTCAGCACTAAGTGTGTTTGAAAGGTTCAGCTTGTGAGGTGGCTGAGGATTTGGGGGAAGGGTAGAAAAAGCTTGGCTTTTCTTATCTCATTCAAATTGGTTTGTCCATCTCTGTTACCATGTGTCTCACAAACATCAAGATGGGTGATCTCCCGGGGGACTTTTAGTACATTCCCCTCTGTCAGTTGAGGATTATATCCTACAATCTGTCCCCTAGCGCTTTATACACACCCATTTAAAATAACTCCAGTAACAGGATCTTTAATTGACTCAGGGGATGGTAGGGAGTGGGAGGGAGCTTCCCAGTATGATTGTCGTTTTGGTTCAAAGGGGAAGAATGAAGTTGATTCTGTGCCTTGTGTCCGAGTAACAATATGTGAAAAGATTCATTTAGTCCTTAATCCTCATGGAGGATCTGAAAGGAGCAGATCGTTTAACAGCCACACAGTGTTCTGCTTTCGAGCTGTTTTCCTTATTTCTGTCTTGGTTGTTAAAGCTCTAACCATTCCCTTTATTGTTCAGGAAAGAAAAAAGAGAGAGAAAGAAAGACAAATTGGTATTAGCAATTCATAGAGCAATGACTCCACACTTAGAAATGAAATCTACTAAAGTCTTGCAGGAAGAAAAAGTTTGGTTTGGAATATTTCGTGAGTCATTTGGGAACAGAGCCTCCTGCATGACAACTGGTTCTTCTGGAGAAATGGGGAACAACGAGACGGGACAGAAGAAAACAGCAGCTTTCAGTTAATGGATATAAATAAACTGAGCATTGATTTTACCCTAACTGGGGCTGGTCCAGTTATACTACCTTACATGGACAGAAATGAGTTTTAAAGTAGGTATGGGATCGTATCTGTCTTAGTATTTACAGCAAAAATATTAGACAGCCTGGAATTTCCATCATTAAGTGGGTTTTTTGGAGGGGATAGATAAAGGTTACCCTTTCAACTCCCATTTTTCCAACACATCCCTAATAGTAAATCAAAGGAAGAACACTTAATTATAAAATTGGGGAAGAAGGAGATGAGGGGATTATGCAGCTATCTGCTATATGCAAATGAGGAGTGTTTCTTTTTATTCTCAACAAACAGTACTTGCATGTGTCCATTTGTTCTTGCCAGGTTATACTGCTGTTTATGTCACCTGGTAAACTATCAGAGAACAAGCTAAACAAAAGCTCCCCAAATTTTCTAGAATGGGAGACTGTGAGGGCTGACAGATATAATATTTCTGAAGTTAGTTCTAGAGTGGTAAGGGGCTCACCCACTCATACTAATGTGACGCCAAAATTTAGTGTATGTGGGGCACAGGTTGAGAAATCTAGTCTGGCTGGTTTTTGAATTTTTCTTGCAATATAGCAATATATGATCAATATAGATCATGATTCCAGGTAGATGCACAAAAATGCATCCTGATACAGAACAACCCAGGAAGGTAAATACAAAAATCAAATCAAAGCAAAGAGAAGCGGTATATTTTGTTAAAGTAGCATAAAGTCCAAGGAGACAAGGAAAGGCCTTGGCACACGTAGACAACATCTGAATCAATAAAAGAACCACAGAGGTATCTACTCTCTACTAAAATCCCAAATTGGAATTTTTCCTTTCTTTTTTCTTACTTTTCCTTCTTAAAAAATATTTTTGAGACAACCCTAGAATTTGGGATTTAGTGTAGTCAGATCAAACTTCTCAAAAGGAATTGGACATCTAAGAAGAAAATATTTACATATGAATGTAGCCCTAAAGCCAAATGAAATGGCCTAAAAATAATTCTTCAGTTGAAAAAATTTCAAGTTATAATTGAAGTCAATTCTGAGAAGGCAGTTTTGAAAGGCAGTGTTGAGCTATAACTCACCACTGGGATCTAAAGCTTTTCTGCACAACTAAACATCTAGCCAAAGACAACAGAGGACCACAGGTTCCTCATGATCTTTAGTGAACAAACTAAATAGCCATTTGGTTCTTTCCCACAGACTCTTTTATTTGATTAATATTATAAGATCAGCAAATCATCTTGCACTAGTAGTAAGTGCTATTATTACAGAATATAATATGGAGGGAAAATAATTCAAGAGTGGTATTTTGCCTATTTTATCTCATGAATCCCCTAAGCTGGTGTTCGAGGGTCCATAACCAGCCATAAGAGTATGTATAGTAAGCAGATGGCCTTCATTGCGGGGTGCCAAAAGGAATCTCTTGACTACGAAATATCTTCTTCAAGAGTGTTGGGTACCCCATGGGCTCTCTATGGCATAATTCTTTAAGATAAAAATATTTCTGAAAATCATTGCTCTCCTTTTCCTAGTTCCCTATGAAAGAGTTGTTCTCATAGTTTTTTTTTTCCTTCCAGGTTAGACAATAATAGAAAGAAATCCTTGCTTTTGTAGGGAACCAATCTAAAATTTGTAGGGGTCAACAGATGAAGTGGGGGCTGTGAATGAGCAAATCTCATAGTGTAGAGTGCAGCTGTCAACAAAGATTTGAGCAGAGTATTCCCAAAAGGCTGTTCTAATTTTGGATTTACCTAAAATATTTTTATATGTATTGTAATTCATTTTTGATGAGCAATGAATAAAAAATTTTCTTTGTGGCAATTTTCCAATCTTACAGATCGCTTTAAAACAAACAGGCCAAAGTTACCCTCATCTTTTCTTTAAAAGATGCCACAAACAAATCCTTAAACATAAATCCCAAGGAGTTCTTTTTTTAAAAAAAAATTTTTTAATGTTTTATTTATTTTTGATACAGAGAGAGAGACAGAGCATGAGAGGGGGAGGGGCAGAGAGAGAAGGAGGCACAGAACCCGAAGCAGGCTCCAGGCTCTGAGCTGGCTGTCAGCACAGAGCCTGACGCGGGGCTCGAACCCACAAGCGTGAGATCTGACCTGAGCCGAAGTCGGAGGCCCAACCAACTGAGCCACCCAGGAGCCCCTCAGGGAGTTCTTTAAAGCAGTAACCTTTAGGATTCAGTCTCCTTTATGGGCATATTGATATTGTTCCATCTTACTGTATTCTGGACACATTAAGTATGTGATACAGTTTCTTGCAATCCTAAGCATCATAGACATTTAGAATAAAAAAATTTAATGAAACATTCTTTTTTCTTCAAGCTTGATCTTAATTTTACATCTGAAGTTTCTAATGGTGTTCATCTTCAAAGTCCATCATCAGTTCCTAAGAAATGTCTTCCATACTAAAACAACGATAAAACATTTTGTAATCTCTTAAGGTAAAGCTCTGTTTTAACTTTCTTTATAATCTTGTATGGCCCCTTTGCCATACTGGCATATAATAGGCTTTTAATGTATTTATTGATTTTAGGATTTAATACCAACAGGTAGCATAATAATAGTAACAATAATAATAACAATTATATTGATGTAGAAAAGCTTATTTATGGTTGTTAGTAAAGCAATCCCATTTTATTTTGGGTTAATGCCATCTAGTGAAATAGACAAAGAGAACTAACTCAAGTATTAGCAGGAAAATGAATGATTGGTGTTTATTACCCTTTGAACATGCAAAAAGATGTGTCTACACAATGCTATAACTAACAGCAAATTGCCAACAAGGCAACCTCAACATAGCCAAAGGAGTGAAGCATAGAAGATTCAATACAGGCAGCGACAGCCAAAGTGTTTTCCAGATACTTTGGCCCACATTTCCACTCATCATGCCGCCTAGTATCTCTAGTTCTACAGCTTGACCCAACAGTGCCCTGTTTTTTTTTGTTTTGTTTTGTTTTGTTTTGTTTTTGTTTTTTGACTTGGTGATCGTGAACTTGGAGTCACCACAGGACATTGTCCCATTACCAACCTAAGCTACCCTGTACTGGTCAATATAGCAGTCAAAACTAGTGTGATCATTGAAGTAAAAGCATGATGAAAATTACCTGCTTTTTATATTTTTCTTATCACAATGGACTCACTGACCAAATAAGACTACTTCATGTTTCAGCAATGCCAAGAAGGCTCAGAGTGAGGGCTGGAAAAATTCTCAATATTTGATCTAAATGACAGATGCTCTACATGATGAGTCTCTTTATCACTAGATGATGAGCAATTTTGCAGAAGTCCTTGGATCTCCTGAACGGGAATGCTGAATAGTTGAAAGCCACCACGATATCTACCATTACTCTTCCAGGCTTAGTGCAAATCACAGAAGTCAGTTCCGATCTCCATTTGAAATTTTCATTTTCAGTGTAATACAACTGTCTCTTGCTAAGAGCCTGATTTATTTCACCCTTAGTAAGGCTTCATATATAAATGTTTAGGTCTTTCTTGAACCAATAAACCTTTATATTCTTTGAAAAACTGTGAAGGATTATATGTCTGGAGAGTATGCTCTTCCTTGGAAGGATAATTAAAGGCTTGTTCTTTTCTTGTGTGTATCAAAATCCAAAACTAGATTTGGCTTTATAAAAATCAAGAAAAGAATTACCAAGACTTGAACCATACTTTACAAGTGTTAGTCTTGAATAATAAAAACAAGTTGATAAAATAAAAACAAAGCACAATCATTTATATATATCATAATTGTTATAGATGGAAACATATGAGGAAAGTAGATTCAATGTATCAAATATTTTAATCCTCAAAACAACTCTGCTATATATGTATCATTATTTCCATTTTTAGATATAAGATGTTTAATAATTTGTCCAAGGGCTCAAACTAATTATTTTGAAACTCCAAGTCTATTTTTTATTTTATGTTTTTAAAAAAAAATTTTTAAATGTGTATTTTTGAGAGAGATTGACGGGGTATGAGCAGCGGAGAGGCAGAGAGAGAGGGAGACACAGAATCCAAAGCAGGATGCTGGCTCTGAGCTGTCAGCACAGAGACCAATGTAGGACTCAAACCTACGAGCCATGAAATCATGTCCTGAGCTGAAGTTGGACACTCAACCAACTGAGCCACCCAGGCACCCCTATTTTATGTTTTTTTTAATAATATACACATGTTTTAATAGAGACTGGTCATGGGCCTGGAGTACACCAAGCAGGGATGTGGCAATCATATATTTATGTTTCCCTAGATTCATGTTAAATGGATGTGTTAGGCAAAATATGCCCCCCACCCCAGAAATGCCCATGCCCTAACCTCTGAAATTGTGACTGTTAGGTTACGTAACTATGTTGAATTAAGGTTGCAGATGAAATTAATGTTGCCATTAACTGCCCTTAAAATAGATTTTTCTTAATTATTTGATTGGGCTCAGTGAAATCACAAGATTCTTAAAAGTGAAAGAGGAAGATGTAACTACAGGATAAAGGTCAGAGAGATGCAATATGGCTAGCTGTGAAGATAGAGGAAGGGATGTGGGCAGGTTTCAGAAGCTGGAAAAAGCAAGGACATTGATTCTTCCTTAGAGCCTTCAGAAAATGAACATACATTGCCAACATCTTGATTGTAGCCCAAGGGGCCCAATTTTGGACTTTAGACCTCCAGAGCAATAAGATAATAAATTTGCATTGTTGAATCCACTAGATTTGTGGTTAATTTGTTACAGCAGTAATAGAAAATTAATATAGTCAGTATATATGATAACCCCTCCAACATCCATCTTTCTTGGCTTTGTACCCAATTCAATTTCATCTGCCAATCTGACCTCCTACTAGGTTCTGCCCCTGCACCTTGAAGTTGGTAGAATACTGAAGACCATCTCTCTTGAACTAGCCCAGTGGGTAACAATGAGAACTCTAGCCTGGCAATCTAGCACCTGCTCTTCTTTCAGATTCCAGTTCCAGGGGTCTAACGTTGGATAACTGGGTGCTAAATATGCGGTGTTAGATCATTCCAAAGATTGTATTGGGAGTCAAGGTAAAATAAAAATTAAATCACATGTTTTGAAAACTTCATAGCTTATTTAAGGCTGGAAACCGTTTCTTAGACCATCTGGTTTAATGGTCTTATTTCAAATCCTCATTTTTCAGATGAGGAAACAGACTCAGAAAGATTATGCAACTGGACAAAGATCTCACATCTTATTTGTAGCTAAGCTAGAGCTAGAACAAATTCTCCTGATTCTCAGTGCAAAACACTTTCCTGGCCTTGACTCAACCTGAGTTTTATCTTATAGGTGAAGTCTTAGAAGACCTATTGGAATAAATTGCTTGTTTTCCCCAGGACTCAGGATGGCCGGATTTCCTTAATCCTGAAATTCTATCCTATACTTCTCTTAACATACCATCATTAACTTGATTTTTCTCCTGTCTCCTCCCTCACTCCCCATCATATGTAAACTCTGATTTACATCTGAAGAGGAAACACTCAAAATATATTCCTCAAGTGTTTACCCAGCAGGACTCCAGGCAATACCAATAATGAAGAACTAAACAATCATGTATTCTAGTTTTTATTGGTTGTGAATATTTACTTTATGACAGAATCCTAATCCACTCTCAAGAGGTTAGTAAATTCACTGGAACTCTTTTCTGGAAAGATTTTAAGTTTTCAAATAATTCACCTTTATCTCAGTCTCACAAAATAAAGACTTCTCTTGGCCTTGAACCATGACATCTCATTGAAACTGGAGTGGTCTGTAATTAAATAATTTTTTTAAAGTTTCTGTCTTGAAGGGATCATTATCTACCAAGTTGGCACTTCAGCTATTATCTTCAAACAATCAAGCACATTAAAACTCCTTCCTCCAGTGATGTATATATTTGAATTAAGCACACAATTCTTAGCCCTAATTTGGCTCCTATCTTGTTTTATCTCATGTTGCCCTTATTCCCTACCTTGACCTCACTTCTGAATTTCTACTAGCTCCTTGACTTCACTAATCTATGTCTTAATACACTTACTTTTACTAATTATGGTCTCCTGAACTATACCTATATACTTATTCATTAATCGCGGAATGCGTTTCCTGAATACCCATATGTCAGGAATGAGGCAAAGTGCTGGAGTGTTCAAAAGCAAAGCATAAAATCCATGAATCAGGAGAATGTAGGATATAGTCCAATAAAAGAGCAGTTACAGAAGAGCACATGACACAGGTATAACAATAGGGTAACTATAGATCTGCTTGGGAGAAACACCTAAACCTGCATGTGCGGAGGGGGCCTGTTTGAGAGAGAACCCATGGCTTTCATCATCATCACGGCCTAGCTGCTTGGGAGTGAGTAGCATACAATTCAAACTCAGTATGTGTTGATAGAATTAATGAGCACCGTCTGTGATGAGATGCCTCTTGAGACACAGTTACTATGATTCTGTTGCTTGCAGATGACTTTGCGTCATAAACATTTATTGTCTGTTTGGGTAGAGTTAATCAGAGAGTGGTAGAAATTACTTGGATACTTTAGGTTTGTAAATTAAAACCTTTTGAGTTATTTCCCCCCTTGAATGTGAGCGAGAAAACTCAGTCACTCCCAGGGCAAAGAAAAATTTGGGGATTAGATAGATACAACAGGTATTGTTTGCCATTGTTTGCCTAGCTTTGCCATTTATGTGTATCTGACATTTGGCAGGTTGAACTCTATTCTATAATAAGCCTATCTAGTAAATGGGTACATAATAATGACACTGTATAAGAATTAAAAGCAGTAACATCAAAGGACATGGGAGAGTGACTGCTGTTAGTGAACACTTAACAAATGTTGTTAGGCTTCTTTGCGTCTTCCTCTATACCTTTGATGATATGCATTTAGCATAAAATTTTTGAATAGCTAAAGTAGATGGAATTATGCACAAATAATTGAATTTCTATTCAGTATTTTGCATTGTAGTCCATATCCAGTACTAGGATAAAGAACCAAGAATTGGAGCTATGTTAAATAAATGTCCTTCCTGTCCTTTATGTCCTATCAGCTCTTTACTGAACAACAGGAATAAATCATAGGATTATGAGATAGATTGTATTCTAGCTTCATAATGTTCCTGGATTTTAGAAATCACAGACAGTTTCAAATAGCACAATGGTATCATTTGGAAATTCGATTACTTGAAACTGATGGTGTAGGAACATGTCATGGAGACCTAGAGGTAACTGTCAAATCCATCTTCCCTTCTTCATGGGCTCCCAGTGAGCCTACACTTCCCAGTTTCCATAGCATCTAGATTTGGCTACATGAGTGACTTATACTGAGTGGAATATGAGTATCTGTGACATATGCCACTTCCTGAGCTGTCCCATAAAATCCTTCCATGCATGATTCTCTGAATCTTCACATCTTCTAGCTGATAGAAAAGGACGAGCCCTCAAGATGAGCTTGGAGAGATGGCAGGAACACAGAATGGAAACTGCCTGAATCCCTGAATTCCTGCTTGGAGAATTGCCCAAATAGGACTACTTTTTGGATTACTAAGTGAGAAATAACATATCATGCTAAGCTGCTGAGATTCAGAGGTGCCTCTTTTTGGTATGTAGCATTATTCTTTTGTAATATATGACCTAAAAGATAAAGCCCAAAGATGTAAGTTCCAGTCCTGTGTTTACTAGCAATTGACCTCGTGTTAAATAATGGCTTCCCTGTTCAAGATTTTAGATAGAGTGTTTAAGGCAAGATAGCACTTCTTTGCTTTCTTCTTATTCTCAGCTCATAACATACTGCCTAGAAGATAGTAGTTGCTCAATTAAAATTTGACAAATAAAATAATTCAATAAAAATTGCTTTTATTTGGAGAAGGATCTGTCTGTTATGGTGTTTATATGCATAAACTCTCCAGTCCAACTGCCTGGGTTCAAATCCTGGCTCAAACACCTGATGACTGATATTGGTAAGGTTACTTAAACTCTGTGTCTCAGTGTTCTCATTTTTTTCCCTTAATTTATTTCTTTAATTTATATCCAAATTAGTTAGCATATTGTGCAACAATGATTTCAGAGTAGATTCCTTAATGCCCCTTACCCATTTACCCCATTCGCCCTCCCACAACCCTCTAACAACCCTCTGTTTGTTCTCCATATTTAGGAGTTCTTATGTTATGTCCCCCTTCCTGTT
>NC_043706.1:47424972-47433865 GCF_006229205.1 Suricata suricatta
CTCTCTCTCTCTCTCAAAAATAAATAAACTTAAAAAGATTTTTTTAAAGAACTAGATACAGGAATACTTTTGGGAAGAATTATTAAAACAGTGAAGCTTCAGGCTTCTGAAAAGGAATTTTTTAAAAGTAAAAGCTACCAAGAAGCTGCCATGACACCTTTGTCTGAAATGATCGCCCTGGCCTGGCTGGATACTCATAGCTTATCAATTCATCAATGCTCAGCTCCAGTATTACCTCTTCCCCAAAGCCTTAGCTAAAGGCTCCATGAGGAAATGATGAGATCCTCCTCAGTGCCTTTCATATCATCTATATTCTTCTTCCTGGAATTGCACTTATCTATATGCTTTTGCTATCTCCCATACTAAAATAGAAGCTTCTTGAAGCACGAGTCCCCATAAGTCCATGTCTTACAGAGTTTTGCATCCCCAGCCCCCTCCTGGTAGCAGCCTTGAGTTGAAAGCATGGAGAACAAAGGGAAGTGGAACAAACTGGACATTTCTCCGGCCCTCTAACTTTTAGGCTTTCCTGAAGGAACATCAGAGACCAGCACACAGTAATCTGTGGAAGAGGCAACTCTATAAGAAAGATTGCTGTCCTTATTTTAAGAAAATTACTGAGAGAGATTTTAAAGTAGAATCTGGGAATATTTTTAAATGACCTCTATGAGATTTTTCTTAAAGCAAGACAAAAGAAAAAGCTGAGGAACCATTGCTGTAGGGTCTCTGGGAGTAGCCCTGACTGTGTCAAAGCCCTGGGAAGCAATGTAAAACCATCCGGTTCTAACTCTGCAGCATACCCCCTCGACGGCTGGGGCTTTACAGTCTAGTACACATAAGCCAACTCTCAACTTCCAGACCAATGACAGGGATCAATGATTCGTACAAATGCCGCCAGCAGATAGGGTCAGAATCACTAGCCTTGTTGCAGGAGTCGAGACACCTGCCTGGGAAGAAAGAGTCTCTTTCTCTCTGGAAGCTTCTCAACTGACGGGTTGTGTCAACACTGCCAGTGGAACAAAATTCCAGTCTGGAGGCCTGGAGACTTGAGCTATGTCCTTGACCTAGCAGAGGATCTGACACAGATTGAAGGGACAAATGCCACTGAATGGCTGGACAAGCCATTTAACTTGTCTGGGGCTCAGTTATCTCTCAACAAGACATGAGGAGGTTCCGTTTCTCGGATGATATTTGATGGTGTCAGAGTGAAAGCTTATGTCCCTGCATAATGCCTTTGTGAAAGACAAGAGGTAAGGTGTTCTAAGCCCCTCACTCTCTGTCATCAATCACACAGGTATATGTGTGTAAAGGTGCACACTTGCTCTGACATCATTTGTACAAGGAATCTAAACACCAAAACCCAAAAACAAACAAATAAAAACAACATAGAAGTTTACTGAATTTTCCTCGAGGCATCTGACCATGTACAGCGTCTCCCCGGGAAGAGTCTGACTATACTGTATACCAGCTGACTTTGAGTAAGTGGTAAGTGGCCCTTAACAGTCAGTACTACTGATCAGATGATCAGGGCCGGCTGCAAATATCACCTCAGGAAAAATCTCCATAGAGCCCAGAGATTTCTGAGCCTTACCAATGCCTACTTAACGAAACAATATTTTTGAGGAGAGAGATCCAGTTAATTAGAATATTCAGCTGTGCCTTTAACAGCATTTGAACTCTTAACCACTTCTCCTGAACCTCTTTTCCCTGGGGTTGAAAGAAGTACCTGGTGGCAGTCTTACCAATTTCTAGAATTCAAATCCAAGGCTTTTTCCCTGGCGCACTTAAGTTTTTACCAGCTAGAAAAAACTGGTGAGACCATAGGCTATTCTTATTGGTAATTTATTGAGTAGAGAAAGCTGATTAAAAAGCAAAGAAGGAGGTCCTCATCTCTCACATACATGCAAACATAAATGCACCGCCTCTCTGTCCCGCTTTGCAGCCCCCACCAGGCGCATGGACCCCTGTCCGCATTTGCATTGAGCAGGACAAATGGCCTATTTTCAATCAGCTGGAGTCAGCTGCCTCCCACGTGCCACTGCCTGGCTGACTCCTCATTGTTCTTCAGGCCTCCAGCAGCAGGAGGGAGGGGACATGTGGAGCCACTCTCACCCTCTGGCCCCTTTCATCACACCACAGACAGACACTTTCCAAGAACTTGAATGGGCATCCACAGCCTCCCTTCTGATTGCTCATTAATCTGGCCCTTCAGACATTCCTCTGCCTTTTGGCCAGCCTGGCCCATGCCCCAAGAGGATAATATTCAGAGTGGAACCGCTTATTTTGAGCAGTAAGTATAATTCAGGAAGGCAGGGCCACCTCATAGTATATGAGGATCAGGTACCTCAGAGCTCCCTACACAGAAGCCTCTATCTAGAGTATGTGAAATGCCACAAACTAGTCCCTCTGGGGGGAGCAGATGTGTGTCCACTGGGAGACTTCCATGAGCTAAGCTCTGCTAGGGGCCTGGTGACAATAAAGAGAAGGAGGCATTTCAAAGATGGTCCTTGTCTTTAAGAAGCTGTCCTCCTAGGAGGGAAGATAAAACATGACCACATGAAGAGGAAGGAAGTGAATTTCAACAGAGCGCAACACTGTCAGAGGAGGGATGGTAGATTTCCAAGCCAAGCCGGAAGGCTCCTGAAAATCTTGGAGGAGGAAGTGGGATGTGATTTGAGCCTTAGAGGATTGACAGGCTTTATGTAAATAGAGTGGAGAGAAGGCCAGTGGTTTGAGCACCACTGCAGGATAGTAGGAGAACACTGCGCGGCAACCAGGCTGGGGCGGCTGAGGCAGACGGTTGGCACGGGGGGCGGCCGGTCTGGGAGGCTGAGCCAGAGGTGGGGGGTGAAGAGACCTTTGTTTTCTTCCGTGGCTGCTGTGGGATAAAGAGTCATTTGCCAGCTCTCTGCTATTTCTGAGATACGACAGGGGCACTTCCCTGCAGCCTCTCACCACGATGCCATGTGGGTGACAGGGATATTGTTTGTAAAGCACTTAGAAATAAGCAGCGAGTTTAAAATAAGAAAGACATTGCCTTATGATTTCAAACCAAGCTTTCTCTGTTTAATGAAGCAGTTTCTCACCTAAGCCGCTCCCTAGGTGTTCACCAGGCAGTTTAAGAAACAGCATGAAATCTCTGCCAGACCCTAGGCTACCATTTAGCACACTGAAGCAGCAACTTCTGGAATGGTCCCCCAGTGGCCTGCCAGGGTCCTGTTCTCCATGAGGTGTCCATTTGACTCCCAGTGAAAAGGCTGCATCAACAGTTACAATCAAGCACGCACAATGTGTGAGCTGCTGAGCAGAGCACAATGCTTAACACAGCCCTTTTACGTTCCATAGAGTAGAGAGTAAGCTCGTGAATCGGCACATGTTGCTGGGAATCCAGAGATCTCAGAGCTAGGGTCCCGCTGGAACAAGGAAATGGCATGATGTGGAGTCAGCATGCCATATATTTACACTATTTGAGCCATGAAATGTGGATCTGAGTCATGACTTCTCATGCCATATGGCCAGTGTGAAATCTCAACCTCAAGAAAAGGAGGTGCACGTATTCTTTTTTGGAATGTGGCCACTCATCCAGACATTATCTGCCTTGCCGTATGTTGAGTGTGAGGCTGTAGACTCTTATGAGCATTGAAACCAAAGCAAAACAATCATCCACTTGCCTTTATCTTTTAAAAAGAAACACCTCATAACATGTGTTTTAGAAGGTCATTTCCTCAACACTGCCATCCCATCTTATTCTGAAGATGAGAATAAAAGCTCAGTTTTGAGTAGACCTGGGCAACCATTTTCATTCTCATTTCATGGGCATGTTGTAGCAGCTTGCCTTTACAGCGACATCTCAGTACATGCTTACAGAGTAACAGCCTCTCTTTTTCACCTCTATGTCTGAGAAATGCAAGTTTACAAGGGAGTTCTCCATAGGAACAATTGAAAGAATGAAGGATCTGTAGAGAGCTGTGGAGAACATTTCAAATAAAGGCCTTAGACAACTGTGGGAGATTGCACCCATTTTCTCCTATCAGAGGTCCAGGAAGGGCAGGCACTGAGCCTCTGATGTCCCAGGCAAAGGAAGCCCTTCTTTCTTACCTCCTGGATTCTGGAGGGCAACGGCATTCACTCCAAGGTGCCTCAAGAGAATCAGTAGGCTGACAATGAGAATCCTGCCCCCAATACACATGAATTTTTTTTTTAATTTTTAAATTTACTTTGGGAGGGACTGAGAGCAAGCAGGAGAAGGTCTGAGAGCGGGGGAAACAAAATCCCAAACACTGCCAGCTTGGAGCCCATTATGGGGCTTGAACTCATGAACCATGAGATCATGACCTGAGCCAATGTCAAGAGTCGGACACTTAACTGACTGAGCCACCCAAGCGCCCCAACGTGCATGGATCTTAAAACATGTAAATTTTGATTTAGGTTATTGTAAAGGAGATGAGGGGTGAAGGATAGAAACAATTCCATCATATAAGCTTCAAAATGATGAGACTCCCTGAACTGCCTCCTTTCTCAAGTCTGGACTAACAAAAGAACTAACTGTAGAATCCCAGCAATTCATGGATGGAACAGATATTTAGAGACCTTTATTAACCTTCTCTCCTCACTCACACTTTTCCCTCACTATTCACAACACTAGAGGAATATTTGACAAATGAGCTGGGTTTTTTTTCATTTTTTTCAGGCAGAGAGAAGGCTCATTGTTGGCACCATGAGTACTTTCAAAGGTGAGGACTCCCACAAATGTCAAACAAGTTGTGAGGGTGGGTTGCATTTATCATCAGTCTCAGTTCCATTATCTAGTCCATTTGCTCTCCCTGAACAATGTCTTGCCAAATGAAAAGACTCTTCTAAAAAGCCATAGTAGCACCTGGCCTGATGCTCAAGCTTCTAAAATTGAGCTGGAGTCAGACTCAAGGCATCTCCTTTGTGGGCTACTACATGGGTTCCTGAAGGAAAACTTTTGGGGATCACTATGAGCTTCCCAGAATTCTCAAATAACCTGCTGTGAGGTATTATGAAGTCTTCTCAGGCTTTGCTTTTGGAAAAAGCAGAAATACCCATCAATGGATCTGATTAGCAGCAATAAAAGTCACAGAGACGGGGAGACAGAGATAGAGAAATACAAGCAAGAGGAGAAGGAAAAGGAGAAGAAAAAAAACCCACAACCCCAAAAATATATATATTACATCTAAAGAGGGTGGGTGTTGTTTTTGTTCCAAGGCATACAAACACATATATGTGTGAAGATGTGTGTGTATGGAGAGTGTTCTGGGCTATTCTTTACAAATCTGTTTATTACTGAAAGTCTCACTCAGAAATTCTTGAAAGGTGCACCTCTGGGGTAAATGAAATGTCCCAGGGAATCACAGCATAAAAACAGACCCCTAACTCAGTGGCATGCTCCTATTGGGCCTCAGGGTACAATTCTGTACTCTTCTTGAGTTTATTCTACAAATGGTACCCCAATGTCCCTTAAACTTAATGACTGAGCTATTTAATCACATGTTCTTTATCCACACTGACTCATGCCAAAGTCAAGTATTTTCCCTTCTACTAGGATTCTATGAAAAAGAACGAGACCAATCTACATTTAATAATGTTGCTATTTGAAAAGCTTGATATTCCTTGTGATTAAAGTATTTGCACCAGGCTAATGTACTGCCTAAGCACCTGCTCTGGGCTAAGCATTTTCCTGTGTGCCAGATCACTTCACTTCTTGTCAGTCAACACACAGGCTGCAGCGTAAGTTGAAATGGCCCAGGCAGGCTTGGTAAATTGGGAGGGTTAACCTATCAGATGTTTATTTGCATAAAGGGCTGAGAAAACATATGGGAAAGCACACAATCTGGTAAAAATGGGATTTGTGAAGACAAACTTGACCAAGAAACAAAGCTTTAGTCATCGGAGTATGACATTGTGTCCCTTCCAATCTTGCCTTTTGGCCAAAATAACAACTGAAGCCAGAGTAGTTTGGGAGGGAGCAGGAGGAATAGCAGCAACTGAGAAGTTAGTTGACTTAGACTCAGTGTAAGGCAGCGGTACCCTGGCGGTACCCATTTCGCAGAGCCTTCCATGGATAGAATATGAGAGATTTCCGCCCCCCAGCTTCCACTCACGTGCTCATGTGGCCTTGACACCAATAGATTTCCTTTGCTTTGACAGCAGTGCCAAGTAGGAACCTGTGGTGTCCAGAGGAAGATGACAGTGTCATGGACAAGGCGGTACCTATAAGTGGCAGTGATACCTGTCTGGAGCAGCAGGTAAGATCACTAAAAGCACATGTGAAACACCCTCTGAAAACCCCCAAGCCTACCTTAAACCTGGGACTTTGGAATTGGCTGGCATTCTACATGGAACAATAAGAGAAATAGCCAGAGAAATATTGGTTACTCATATTTTATATGTAAGTATTAAATGGCAAAAAAAACCCAACAACAATAGCCATATCATAAATCACGTTTCCTTCAAGTGTCCTTTGGAGAATACAACCTATCATATTTTAGCTACTTGTTTTTTTCTAAGTTACTAATAAGGACTACCCAGCATGTACAAGGAGATGCTCTACATAATTGGAAGCTAGATATAGACACACAGATGAGAGAATCTGGGTCACAAAGGAGAAAATGCTTCCGACTTCCTGGACGTGCACTCAGGAAGATACATTGCTTCAGGCTAACTCTGATAAGAAGTTACTAAGGAAAGAAATATGAATTGATCATTTCCAGATTCATAAGTTTACAGCTGACTCCAAAGGTGCAGAGAGGTGTCAGAGCATTTGAAAATTAAAATGATCAAATATTAGTTTTTTAAGCTCTGGCTGGAAGGAATTTCAACAATGTAAGATATCAAAATGAGATATCTAGTTCACTTGCTGAAGTGTTCTCTGTTTATCTACAAACAAGGTAATATCTTGATATTATATAATGGAATATTTTTAGTCATTTTGCCTAGTTTTACTTTTGTGTCATTTCCCAGTTTTAAATGAGAACTATTTAAATTTCATGGTGGGGAGGGCAAAATGCTGTGGTGGTTTTTTTTTTTTTCACAATTTCTTATGTTTTATGATCTTGTGATCTGAAATTATCAAACAGTATAGCAGTTGGGACAAATCATACCTAGATATTAGGTTCGTTTTCTGGTGTTACAGTGTGGTTTTTGGTACATTCTCCACAAGTAAACCCATAGCTACCAAATAGAGATGAACATTAAAATCCGAACAGTCCCCAGATTTTTAGGGCTGGAGATCAGCATTTAGTAAACTGGAGAAGAGAATTACTCTCTGGTTTACATGCACAATGAATGAAAAAATTTAAAAAGCATGCAAGTAAGCATCTTCAATATTAAATCCATCTCTGTTCAATACTATTTATTAAGTACTAACTATATGCGAGGCACCATGCCAAATGTAATACAGCCAAAATTGGATCAATATTGTTGTTTGGAGGGGGAGGAATTTTTGATCAGTGGAGACCAAGTAAAACATACCAACCATGATTATAAGACAAGTTATGAAAAGTTATGCAAAAAATTTACAAGGGCTTGGTACAAACATAAGAGAAGATTCAGGATAGTGCAAAATGACAAGAAGTAAAAGATGAGTCAAGAGAGGAACTAGTAAATGAAATGCTTCAGAGTTGAAAGTGGAAAAATACATAGAAAATGGTTTTTTGGAGGTTTGTTTTTTTTTTTTTAGTTGTATTCCATTCCCCTTTTACAGATGAGGAAACAGAGATGTAGAGTTAAAGTAACTTGCTTGGGTTCACTTTGCCAGAAAATGACAGACCCAGAATTTAAACATGTTCATTTGACTATAAAGTGTGAACCTTTATGTAATATTGAGAATCATGTTGATGTTAACCAGTAAAAACTGCAAAGAACCAAACCAGCATGCTTTAAATTTTTTTTTTCAATAATTTTTAGTATCCTGGAAGCTAGAGCAGGGAAAGTAATCAGGGGATTAACCCAAGTTTGGGAAAATGGCATGAATTCAGAAACTGAGAAATCTAGTGCAAGATTTAAAGAGTTAAAATCCTGTGATGTGAATGGCCAATCCTAGGTTGTAACATGGAAGAACAGCAAGAAACAGTGAGATGACAGAACTGAGTGAATGTGTGCTGTGGTTGGGGTTTCCCATATGGGTGAAGACCAAGTTTAATAGGAATGAGAGAGTGGGAATGGTATATTCAGGAGTTGTTTCGGAGTTGAAGATCACATAGATGGAAGTGCAGAGTGGCAGTGTCTGATACATAGACATTCAGGCATCTGCAGAAACAGAGTAGAAACATCCTGAGTTTGAAGAATGGAAGTCAGGGCACTAGAAATGATATAATGAAAATCTAAAATCTACAGGAGCCATTCAGAAGATGCAAATTAGACATTACTCCTGCACTGAACATGCCAGGAAGTCTCCAGTGTTTGCTTGGAGCAGGCATTAGGAGAAGCTTGGAAACAAATTGGACACATGGAACTCTCCTTTTTCTGATTTCAGCCCATGTATGTCATGGCTAGACTGGGAGGATTGGGAAGAATAACAGTGCCCATGCTTAGGTTCTTCATAGGTATTTTGTTCTTCTGAGTGACTCAGCCCACTCATTTTATTTAGCTCACACAATCATTTTATTTTATTTTGTTTTTTAATAGTTTATTGTCAAATTGGTTTCCATATAACACCCAGTGCTCTTCCCCACAAGTGCCCTCCTCCACCACCACCACCTCTTTTCCCCCTCCTTCTCCTCCTTCAACCCTCAGTTCATTTTCTGCATTCAATAGTCTCTCAAGTATTGCGTCCCTCTCTCTCCCCAACTCTCTTTCCCTCTTCCCCTCCCCATGGTCCTCCATTAGGTTTCTCCTGTTCTCCTGTTAGACCTAGGAGTGCAAATATATGGTA
>NC_043706.1:47433965-47446352 GCF_006229205.1 Suricata suricatta
TATATATATATATATATACCACACAATCATTTTATACTTTCCATGAATATATGGGAGAAACTTAGGCACAGATATAGAAATTCAGTCATAGAGAAGCTACCTCTCTTCACAAGAACCCTATGCCCAGTTTTAAACCTGACCTCATACCTCTTTGCTTCTAGGCCTGCCATTAGAATAAAATTCTTGGAAATATATACTAACTGAGTATGTCTTCTGTGCTAACTACTGTGCTAACAACTTTATGTGATAAGACAGTTTCTAAAATGGCTTCCAATGATCGCTACCCCCTGGTATCATGGCCCATGTTTAAGCCACCCCCCAACTCTGACTTGATGGTGGGCTAGATCTAGTGATCTTCTTCTAATGAATGTAGTATAGCAAAAATGATGGGAAAGGATTTCTGAGGTTGGGTTACAAAAAGTTATGATTTCTGCCTCACTTGCCCTCTTGCCTCTCACTTGCTCACTCTGATGAAGGGAGCTGCCATGTTGTGAATGGTTTTATGAAGAGACCCATATGGCAAGCAACTGGTGATGGCTTCTGACCAACATGCAGTGAATAACTAAGGCCATTAACCTAAGAATCTGCCAACAACCATGTGAGTGGATTTAGAAGTAAATGCTTTTCCATTTGAGCATTGAGATACCACTGCCCTAGCCAACACCTTGACTGGAGCCTTGTCAGAGACACTGAGTAAGGAAATGCAGCTTAGCCATGGCTGGATTCCTGACCTACAGATACTTTGTGTTGTTTTTGAGTTTTAACTCACAACTGAGTTTTGGAGGAAGGGGTGATTTGTTATACAGATATAGACAACTAATACACACAGAGTATTTTGGTGAGTCTTCAAAGTTACACTATGAAATAAGGAATATTATATTTATAGGTGAGGAAACTGAGGTTCATAAGTATTAAATGATTGCCCAAGATTGAATAGCAAGTGGTAGAGCTGAGACAGTAAGTTAAAAATGTTACTTTGGGGGTGCCTGGGCGGCTCAGTTAAAGTGTTCGACTTCAGCTCAGGTCATGATCTCATGATTCGTGGGTTCGAGCCCCACGTTGGGCTCTGTGCTGACAGTTAGCTCAGAGCCTGGAGCTTGTCTTCAGATTCTGTATTTCCCTCTCTCTCTGACCCTCCCCTGCTTATGCTGTCTCTGTCTCTCAAAACTAAATAAAAAACATTTAAAAAATGTTACTTGTTCTCTAACACAGTGCATGTAACATAACTAGGGGTAGGTAGCATGGTTATAAAATGTACATGCATAGCAACTTCTTTTTCTGATTTTATGTTATCGTGTGATCAACTCACGACTCCAATACCCCAACAAGATTAAAGTAATTCATCTTAAGACAAACTATCATAGTGCAAAGTTTTATAGTCCCACAAAGGCTTCATCTCCTTGAAACCTTTTTTGGGGGGACTAACCTGCAATTTCTTTAAAAAGCGCAAAGTGTATGATAACTTTTCATTTCAAACAGTGTTGAGAAATATGTCATCCGATCATCCAGTGAGCTCTGGTGGATGAATCTAACTGATGATAAATGCAGCTCGCTGCAAAATTTTCAAGTGTTTGGATTTATATTGAATCTTTTTGACTTAAAAAACTGAATCCAAAATCTTGACTGTTTTCCAAGTAAATCTTGAGATGATTCTGTATGGTTTAATTTTACATTTACTCAGGAAAAGAGATTGGAATTCTCTGTATGTTCAGATAAGGTTAGATGTGCTGGAACCCACGTCTCCCTTCTAACTTCTGCCTTGAAGTATTTTTGCTAAAAGCTATTGTTTCCTAAAAGCTTGCTGGCTTGGAAAACTGGGGTTGTTATATTTTCAGAAAATATTTTTTGTTTTTCACAAATGTAAGAAAATGAAACAAACCTCAATTTATTAGGAGAAGTACCTCCTTGGAGGCTGGTGTCTAATGACTTTAACATTAAGGTTTCTTCAGTAGATGATAAATGCTTATGTCAAACATGGGGCATGCATGTGAGTGTGTGTGTGTGTGTGTGTGTGTGTGTGTGTGTGTGTGAAGTACTGTGATGTGTGGGTACACGAGCATTTAGGTGAGTGTGTTAACACTCAGGTGCTTGTGCAGACCCATTTCTGAAGAACAGAATAGTTAAGTCACCCATAAAATGTCACACAGAGTCTAAGGACTAAGGTCAGGGCCTGAATGTATGAATACTAAGCCCATGGTCATGACCTCTCTATTTAGAAACTGTGCTAATTTTTTTTTTCACTGCATCAAGTCCCTTTATGCAAATCTAGACAGATCTATACCCCTTATCCCCAGATTCTGAGTGTGTGTTTTATCTTGAGGAGGATTCTGAAATACTGCTACCTGCTTCTTCTAATCCAATGACTATATTTTATGGACTCACAGCAGCATATTACGGACATAAGAGCTTTATACTAGCTAAAATGTCAACCTTAGTACTTAACCCTAATCCATATAGTATAAACATAGCTAATGTGTTTCCACGGAAGATGTATACATGCTTTACCTGTGACACATAAACCACAATCTGTGCAGTCTCAAATTACGCCCTCATGCCTTTGTGGAGTAATAAGCACAATCATATGTGACGTGACTCTCCATTTTGAAATCTCTTATATCACTTTCAGAAGTCTGAGAACAATAAACATTATTTGGAGGAAAAAGATGGTTTCAGTATGACCAAAAAAAACTGTGTTCTATTAACATAGATATGCACATATCACTAAATCCTTTATTTGTGTTTCCTACACTAACCTATCTCCACATTTCCTGGAGTCATCCATATGTAGACTATGACATCCTCAAAATGTATTTGTTATGTGATTTTACAATAGTTTATACATTGACATCTCAAAATTTCCTGTCACAAGATTAAGTGAGACAATTAGGTGTTTCCTGAAAACCATTTGATGAGAATTGAAAAGAGAAGCTCTGTTAATTGTGAGAAGTTAGAGGAACATACGATAACACTAGCTCACGTTTAGTTAAGGGTCTATTCGGATACTGAGTAACTCCTGTTAATCACTTTGTGATTCATATAATTGATCCTAATTCTCTGATCAGAGATGAAAGACCAGAATTCATAGTCTCAGTGAATTAATTTGAGTGGAGAAAGGAGATAGACCTCTAAGTCCGGAGTTAGCAACTGTTTACTGTGATGGGCCAGATAGAAAATATTTCAGTATTTGCAGGCCATGTGGTATCTATTGCAACTGCTCAATTCTGCCATTAGAGTCCAAAACCAGCCATGAAAAAACATAAGTGAATGGTGTGGCTGTGTTCCAACAAAACTTTTTTTTTTTTTTTTTTTTTACAAAAATAGACAGTAGGCCCTCTTGGGCTAGTTTGTCAACTTTGCCATAAGTTATAGGTTTACCCTTCAATTTGTTTCAACATGTATTGAAATATTTAGTAAGTTCCTAAATTGTGTAAGGCATTATGTGGAATATACGAAAAATGTATGACAATTTACCATATTCGGTAATTTAATTTTTTGGAGGAATTGGGGAAATTAGGCAAGAAACAATTGCAAGATCATATGCAAAACAACAGGGCTTATCTATCTTACTTATGGTTTTTTGAATACACTGTCATAAGGTCATAGATCTAAAATGAATGGGGACCTCAAGAGAGTTAACCCTGGGATCATTCAGCCATTTATCAAGTACTGGAGAATGTTTACATGCCAGACTCTCTGGAAGGGTCAAGGAGATATGGATGAAAACGTCACAGCAAAGCCGAAGATAGACATGCCAAAAGGAAAAGCACAATGTGATGAATAAGAAAGGCACCATGTGGGCCAACTCCTGCCTTCCTAGAGACTTGTTATTTTTATTATTATTCCTATTTTGTAGTCGAGAGAAGTGAAGTCCAGAGACTTTTGCAAAGTCCCTATCTGAGGAAGTTATTCTAGATTCTTTAAGAGTAAGACAAATGTCTTTCCCCCATACTGCCTCTCTTGAGAATCATCTTCGCAGCCCATCTCTGACCAGCTCGGTGCTGTTGTCATTCGGACCTGCAAAATGGGAGGAATGACAGTCTTATCTTACTTGCATTTTGAAGGTGGAGGTGATTTGTTCTGGAAATAATGACTCCTTTACTGTTAATGTTTTGTGGTGTCTGTTGAATTTTTTTAACTGTTAAATTATTTACTAATCAATAAGGCTTAGAATCTCCAGATTGTGTCCTCATGACGAAGTCCACAGACCTGTTCCCTCACTTCTAACTCTGCATAAAGAGGTGAATATTGAGTTGCCAATATATATAATGCTCCCTAGATTGGCTGCCGAGAGTGACATGGGCTCCCTGATAATTTATTTTGATTTCTAAGCCTGTGGTTTAAAAAAAACTAGATCTGCACACTTCTGATTTGCACCTTACTCATTTTTTGTGCCACTGAGTGAGACTTCAGTGTCATAGCAGATAAAGAAATAAGTTGAAGTAAGGGGATAAAAGAGGCACCCTGTAAATTACAATCAGTCCATTCTCTGGGTTCTAAGACTAAAGCCCCCTTCCCACTTCTTCCTCCTGGAACCTGAACGGTGGCCAGTTTGTAAGCCACGAGGCCACCATATTAGCCACAATACAAGCTAAAAGACATTCTGGTGAATTTGACCTGCCCACTGAATGAGATGCGTTTATTTTTTAGTCGGAAAGGTAAGAAAAAATAGGGAGTTCTAAAAATGCTCTTTGAATCTCTGATCTACAATCCCCTGTCAGGGAGAGAGGGCAGAGAGAAAGGCTTACCACCAGCTTACCGTGAACAGGCAGAAAACCCTGAAGCTTCGATATCCAACTGGGAATCTCATACCCACAAAGGCCTTACCTTTGCCTGAGGTCCCAACCCTGCTTCAATCACAACCCTGAAGAAATACAAAAAGGTGAGGGAAGACAGAGTTCATTTGTGCACTATTATACTTTCCTCCTATATCCTCTTAAAAGTTCAATGTCATCTTTCTTGGGCCATGGAAGCCAGGTGCTCTTTAGGTCCTTCATCTCCTTCTGAGTGTGTGAGGGTTAATGCATATCAGGAAGCACTTTGAAGAGTGTGGGTGCAGAAAATATCAAGGTAATTAAAAATGCAGCCCACATTACCCCAAATCTTTAAACTGACCACATTCCCTTGCAGTGTGGCATATGACACGTAAAATGAAGGTATCTATAAAACTCATCCTCATGTTCGTATAATCAAAATGCTAAATTAATACTGAATTAATAGAAAACAGAAGCATTTGGGGTAGTTTTCACTTTGGATTATTCTCAGCATACATCATTTGTTGTAATAAAGGGTAAAGTTGAATAGAATCAGATGGTGGTTCAATTCCAATCTTAAAGGAGAGAGGTGGTTTGGAGTAAGGAGAGAGTTTTTTTTTCTTGTTTCAGTTTCTGAAACTCCTGTAATTATGTGCAATTACCTATTATGTCGGAAATTGGTTCTCAAAGATGTAGAACCTACTTTGTGTTCTTAAAAAAATTGTAAAAAAAATATGCAATTTAAGAAGGAAACAGTTTGAGTGTGGAGAAAAATGAGGCTACAGCTGTAGGATTTTGTTATGCTTTTAGTACCAAATCACAAAACCCATTAAATTATTTATCCTACAGGCAGGCGTTGTACTGCAAACGTTGAATACAATTGCAGATTCCAGGAAAAGAAATGTGTGCATTTTAATTGCGTCTGATTTAAACAACCCCTAATTTCATTAGCCTTAATTTTTTTTCCCTGAGAAATAAAAGAGTTCATTTTTGCTACTAGGATACAAATGACACTAATATTTTTTCTTTCCTTAAAGAAGCAGTCTATTGAGGACCAAGCCGTGTAGCAGGACATGTCCATATATACATGCAAGGAAGCTGCAACACATACAGAACACATTCTCCTGTGCGTACGATCTGCAATACGCCCCCACAGAATTCACAGTGCGCCTCTCATATTCTTTGCTTCTCACACATGCATATAGATTGGCTTACTATATCTCACTTCCATTGTTTCTCCTGCTACCATGTTACAAATGAAGATCTACTCCAGAAGTCCTGCTTAAAAAGCAGATTTTTCTTCCCAGATGAAGAATGCAGAAATTTATCAAACATTGGGTGATATAGCAGAGAGGGGGGAAGCTCTCTCAAGTCATACTTTTGGGTTCATTTGAAAAATCTTGGCTTTGCCCTCCTCTGTAATTAAAACTCTTCTGTCTTAAGATTTATTGGTGCAGTAGTGAATGCATTTTCAAAATGTTTCTTTACAGCAGCTATTGGAAATCTCTAACTCTGCCTCAGGCAGGATGCCGCGGCTGCTGTACTTTTTGGGGTCTATTCTCCCCATGATAAATGAGCTTAACTTCAAAGATAAGTTACAATAACTCTCGGAGGGAAACCCTTATTACTGTTAATATACGTTACTCTCTATCACTGCATTTCAAATACTGTTGCATGGAAAAGAAACCATACAAGACTGCTTACATCTTCCTTTGTCAAGAGTCAGGATATGCATATGTAAGAATTTCATTGGGGAATAGGGTAATTATCCCCCCCCAAGTTATAGCTATTTTTCTTTGTGTGTTGGGAAATGGGTATATTGAGTAATATCCAATGCAGTAATGCCACCTCTATAGATGTATGAGCAAACCCCAAAGCCATGATGATAACAGTATTAGTCATTATCCAATTCAATCATTATTATGCTGACTTGACCCAACTAACACTCCTTAAAGTGAGATTTTTTAATTTAATTCAGAGGTTAAATGATGTCTAAAAAGATCATGTGGTTTTTAATGTGATTTTGATCATTTCAAATTTAATAGTGCATTTCTTCCTTTTAGAGCCCTTCTTATTTCCAGAATTCTATACACTAGCCTTTTGTCTAAAATTATGCTTCCTAAACTTGTTCACAAATGAGAATCCAAAAGAAAAAGTGAAACTTGTAGGGTTTTTTGTTGTTGTTGTTTGAGTTTACCAAGTTAGTAATACCCTTACACCCCCCACCGCCATCATTTCACTGTGCTCCTCTGCAGAGAACATATTTGTTCTCCAGGCTAATGAATTTTTACTCCTCTTCCTGGTTGTTAGCAAAGCAACACATAGATGGATGGGTGTGTGCAGGTTTGGAGCCTGGCCCTTTCTCCTTTGAAAGGGTTAAGTGGAAAGGGGACTCACTGAAAGTAGGGAGTCAGGAGGGTGGGGGTTGAGGGAAGGGAAAAGGAAAAAGAAAAGGTTAGTGTTTTCTGTCCATTAAAGAGAGTATTCTGTTCTGAAACCAAATTGGTCATGCATTCCCGAAGCGTTTCCTGGTAGAGTGGAGTCTGACCGGAGCACCTGCCTTGCTATTGTACTGGCTCTGCGCTGCTCTCCTCTGGCCCTTTCCTTTAGAGGAGGCGGAATCTGTCACTTATTACAGACAGATTGCTCATGGGCCCAGAATGGCTGTGTGACACTGGGGATGGGGAAACACTGACCGCCTGCATCTCCACCCAAGCCCTCGTGTACACAGAGCTTTGTTTTTCCTCCCTGAGCCCTTAAAAACCAACAATGTGAATGCCTAATGACTTCATGTTGAAATTCACCAAATAAATGACACCAACTGAACCCAAAGTACAGATGGGTTAACATCCCAAGCTAAGGAGTAAGAAATACAAAGAAAGGGTGGGAGCTAGGGGTTCAGCGTTTCAGGACTCCGGAAGAAAGAGTGTCAGAGCCAGTATGCTGCAGGTGGGATCTATTAGCTTCCTCACACTGTAGGTAAATAATCGGACTCGCTTTGTGGATCCTGGGAGGAATTCTCCAGTGTCCCAGCTGTGTTTTTCTGTTCCACACAGAGCACCTCTGTGAATTCATGTCCTGGACAACCTCAGCACTGAGGAAAGACACCTTACCCAAAAATGATGTCATAGCCTTACTACAGCATGTTTCAACTCATTATTTTTTTCAAGTATGTTGCTTAAGAGGCAAACACACTGTGAACAATTTTTTAATGCATGCTTTAAGGGATTAGTCGGCTCCTCTTTCATCTAATCATTTTATTTTCTTCTTCATTCAAGAACTGAGTAATGAACAGAAGAAAAAAAACAAGTTTTTTTTTATTACATTCTTTTTAATGTGCGCACATAGAAAAGGAACTTGCTGTGATAAAATCCAGTTGTGAAGGATTCACGTTGCCCTGTGGCTATCTGTTCAGATTAATGAAAGGTGGCCTTTGTAACCAAATCTCCCAACCCTAGGGTCACCATCTCTGGCCCTTCTACAACTGTGCTGCTGAAGATTAGACAGAAAGACGGACCTTAAATATGTAGGACTTTGGCATCTTTGCTGATGTCTCTGGACAGATGTTAATTATAAGAAAAATGATAGTAGAAATGTATATGGTATAGAAGATACCATTTAAAATTCAATTTTTGTAAGTCATCTTTTTAGTCAAAAGGTTTGGTTAGGAAAAGCACATGGAAAAGACTTACACAGAGCACCCCTACCCCCTTGTGGCACAATGGCATTTGCAAACTTGGAAATTTCATCCTTTTTAAAAAGTGTTGAGACTTTTGAACTCAGAAGCACCTGAATCGGACCTCGAAGCACTACCAGTTCTGCTGAAGATGAGAACACTTAAAAAGATGACTGCTCAGCTCTCAGAGAAAAGGGAAAGGGTCTGAGGGATTTTGCTTTTGGACTATTTTGGTTTTATTTTGGTTCTAGCTTGGAGTACATTAAAACCTATGGAGCCTATTCATCATCAGCATCCTGGCTAACGCTAAAGACTTCCTCATTTATTTAGTTAAATATTTGTTGTCCTAATCAATATAAACAAAAACGTCATAGTTTATAAAAAGCTCTTACAGGGATGCCCGGGTGGCTCAGGACTTAAGTGTCTTACTCTTGATTTGGGCTCAGGTCATGTTCTCACGGTTCACAAGCTCCAGCCCTGTGTCGGGCTCCATGCTGGCACTGCAGAGCCTGCTTGGGATTCTCTCTCTTCCTTTCCCTCCGTATCTTTCTCCAAATAAATATAAACTTAAAAAAAAAAAAGACTCTTTTACAACCATTAACCAATTTGATGCTTCCAACCACTTCAGGAGGAAGTAGCTGTTCTCATTTTGCAAATGAGGCAATGGGAACTCAGAAATAGTAAGAGCTTTGCCTCAGTTGACATCATGCTCAGGAGAACTTTCACAGTATGACACCCCTGCTGAAAGAGGAAGCCAGGAGGTAAGCCTAGGTTTTCAAATAGTAAGGGTAGGACTCTGTGGTGGACCAGCCTGTGTCTCATAACTTAAAAATTTCCCATCTATTTATAGCTTAAACTACGTAGGTCAGCGCATTGAGCTCTTCATGCATGGTCTTCCCCACCTCCATCTTCCAGATCTTCATCTACTTCTCTGCCCGAACTTCTGCGCATCCTTGAAAACTCCGTTGAAAGGTTGCCTCTTTCATGAAGTCTTTTCTGATTCCCATAAGTGGTCATTTATTTCCTTCTCTGTGTTCTCTCTGCATTCCACCCATTCCTTCTTTTTAGCAGTTACCATGTTGTATTGGCATTATTATTTTTCTCATCTGTACCTCTGCCTAGATTGTGAGTATATAAATTTATTTATATATTAATACAAAGTTAAGAATTAAATTATTAACCATTAATAATTATATGATTTAATTAAATCAAATATAATTCAAGTCAATTCAATCATATTAATAGAATTAAATTAGAAGTAATAGGTAATATATATGTATAAAATATACGTATAAATTTTGAAATATTTTATAGCATTTATTGCTTCTCTGTTATTCATGGCATTTCTCCTATGGGAAGTCTTATTAAATACCTATTGGAGCCATTTAATCTTTACTCAGTAAACAGTGAATGACTCTCCATATTTTTATCTTCTTATCCCTTGGTGTTGGTTTCTGTGTTAATCCTGCATTAGTTCTGGGTTAAGTTCAGTACAGCTACCCATTATTCTAGTCCAGAGTTTATTTATTAAATTTTATTTTTTATTTCAATGGCTATATTTTTCATTTGTAATATTTCTAATTATTCACTTTTTATATCTGGCTCCCATTCATTTCTTGTTTCTTTCCTTAACTTTCATATCCTTTTTTTTAAATAGGGTCTTTGTCCAACATGGGGCTTGAACTTATAACACCAAGATCAAGAGCCATATGCTTCATCACCTGGGGCGCCAGTCAGGTGCCCCTTGCCTTTTTTTTTTTAATGAAAGTTATACTTTCATCTATCTCTATGAGAATCCCAAACATGAATTTATCTGGCTTTAATTTTCCTATTTATTAGTACGTGATTTTTCAAGTTTGGGAACTTGAGTGTGCAGGTTTATTTTGAGTGGTATGTCTTCTGGTGTTTCTTCTCTTCTCCCTCTAAACTTACTTCCTTTGCTAGCTCTTTTCCCTCAAAAGCCTCCTTTTTACTCCCTATGTAAAATGAGATCCTATAAATATGTTTCAGAACTCCTGTGCTATTAGCTCTTTTCCTCACCAATTATCATCTGAATTATTACCTAAGGTGGTATAACATCCCAATTTTCTCCTTGCCTTCAAGCTCCTCCTTTCCCACCAGATTATCTTCCTCTAAGTCTGACCCTTTCTGGTATGCTCCACACTTCTTTCAAAGTGAATTTTCAAAAAAAGGGAATGTATCACACCATTCATCTCCTAAATATGAAAGCTCCCTGTTGCTTTCATATTTCCAGAATAATAGTTTCTGTATGACTCACGAGGTATTTCATGGTGGGTTTCTTGTCATCTTCACCAGGTTGATGATTCGCCACTCTCCTCCTTAATACCATAATCGCCATACTGAACTTCTTGCAATGTCTTGAATGTGCTGTATTTTTTTAGAATCTTTGCGTATTTTCCACTCTCCTCCTTCTGATTACAGCGCTATTCCCACCTCTCCCTTGCTCTCCTTTTACTCTGTTCGTTTGATATCTACTCATGCATCCAAATACTACTCAGACATGACCTCTTCCAGGAAACTTTATAGATTTAAACTCCCACTTAATCTTTCGTCCCTTAGAATTGCCTTTCATAGAAATTTGTGCCCAGCTTACCTCCATCATCATGTTTATTTGCTTGCTGTCTCTCCCATTATCTTTTAAGTTTCTTGGGGTCAGAAGTTATTTCTTTTCTTCATCTTTTTAAGTTCTGTATTCCCAGCACTTAGCATAGCACCTACTGTGCAGCAAATATTCAATATTTGTTTACTTAATATGTAAATTGAGTGAATGAATGTATGGATTGAAGCCAGGGTCTTCCTGGTGTCTGCTTTATTGAGGATAGGACAGCAAGAGAAAACCAAGTGGGGTCTGAGAAAGAATCCTGGAACTTATTCACAAAAAGGCACTTTTTAGAGTTCCCAGATACCAATATTGTTGACAAGGGACTTGCTTGTCAGTAAGGGTGACTCACCTTGTCTTATTAAGCCCCACACATCTCCTGATAGATAGTATATGCCAGGTTCCACATGCATGAGTGAGATATAATTTAATTAAATCATATAATTATTAATAATTTAATCCTTAGGTTGGTATTAATATATAAATAAATGTATATACTATAAATATGTATTTATATTATTATTTTTTCTGCTTACATGTTTTATTTAGATATGGAACATTCAGAGAAACTTTCATATCAGTGTATAATATAACAAGTTAATCTTCATCAATATGCAAAATTCTAGGATTTCATCTATATTGTTTTGATTATTTCTTAAATTTTAAAGCAACTAAAATACTTTTAAAACTAGATTATTTTTATGTTAGAGATTAAATTATGAATTGAGCAAAAAAAGTATTGTATTTTAATATGATAATTAAAAACTGTACATCTTCTTCTCAAGATATTTTCACTATGTATAAATCCTTTCTTTTTCTTTTTTCTTTTTTTCTTTATTTTTTTATGACATGAACTATTAAATTTATTATGAATACTGACAATGCATATGAAATAGTTTCATAATTTGAAATATAAGAACCTGTAGTTAGAATCAATAAAAGTGATAGATATTCCAGTGATTTTACAAATCTTACTTTAAATTTATAAGATTTTTTTGTGAGAATTATCTTTTTATGAGTACAGGGAGCTTTTCATTTTCATTCAGTATGATGAAGAACACGAGACATGTAGATTTAAAAAGATAATCCTGTAAACAATTAGATACACCTGACACTACATAATATTAAGATACACAAAGTCTAAAGAGATACTGAAACTCCATATTTGCATACACAAAATTGGAAATGATTTACTGATTCTACCATATCAATCACCTTAAAATAAATAAATATATATGTATGTATATTTTATTCCTCTTATTTGTTTTTTTTAGGAATTTTATATTGTTAACTTTAAACTAATTTATGATAACATTTGCATTGCTTTTTATTGCTTTTTA
>NC_043706.1:47446452-47539603 GCF_006229205.1 Suricata suricatta
GTTATATCTTAAGGGGGTTCTTTGTGCCTCTTGAATTTGAATGTCTATTTCTTTTCCTAGATTTGGGAAATTCTCAGTTATAATTTGGTCTAGTATCCCTTCAGGACCTTTCTCTCTGTCTTTCTCTTCAGGAATTCCTATGATATGGATGTTGTTCTGCTTGATTGTATCACTCAGGTCTCGAATTCTCCTTTCCTGCACCTGGATTAATTTCTCTCTCTTTTTTTCAGCTTCCTCTTTTGCTATAACTATATCTTCTAATTCACCTATTCTTTCTGCCTTGTCAATCCTTGAGGTGGCTGCCTCCAGTTTGTTATTCACCTCATCTATAGCCTTTTTTAACTCATCATAGTGCCTAGTCATTGTCTCAGTTGATTCTTTGATGCTTTTCTCAACCCCAGTGATTAATTTTATGACAAGTTTTTTAAATTCTTGATCCAGTATGTTTTCTAGATCTGCCTTGAGCAGTTCTGTGGCAGTGACTTCCTCCTGGAAGTTCTTCAGGGGAGAGTTCCTTCGTTTTGTCATTTTATGCTAGTTTTCTGTCTCTTGTCACCTTTAGAAAGCTCGTTGTGCACTGTGCACCTGTTAATATTTCTCTGTTAAAGGAGGCTTATTGACTGTCCAGGGCCTGTCGTTTCAGGAAATATTCTTTTAATGGTGTCTCTCAGTTTCTCTTGTTGTGCCTTTGAATATTTTATTTCCCTACTCAGCAATATTTGGGACTCACTGTCATGCACACTTTAGCTTGTTTCTTGGTGTAGCCCTAAGAAGGAAAACAGACAGACACACACAGAGGGAACAGTGACACATAAATGCACAGACAAATCAAACAAACAAACACATTAAAAGGTGGAAAAAAATAAAAGAATGGAGAGGAAAGAGACGAAAAGAGAAGGAGAAGAAAAGAAAAAGAAAGAAAAAAAAAAGAAAGGGGGTCAGAGACAACAAAGGACAGTGGACAGTCTAAAAGTGTATGACCAGTTGAGGGGAGAAGTAGGGATGAGATATAGGAGAATATACCTGGATTGCAAGAAGGTAAAAAAAAAGGGGAGAAAGAAGAAAGGAAACTAAGGAGTAAAAATTTTTAAAAATTTAAGTAAAATAAAAGTAATAATAACTAAGAAATAAGCACAAAAAAAGGAGAAAGGAAAAAAATGAAGAAAAAAAAGAAAAAAAATTATTAAAAAAAACAAAAAAAACAAAAAAAACCCCCGGCAGCTCCCCCTCCTGGAGAGGCATGGTTTGAGGTAGTAGGTCTCAGAGGCTGCTCTCGGAGGCTCCACCTTGGTGTCTGCAGAGATTAGTTAGGCGGCACACCAAGCTCCGCTGAACTATGCAATGTAGGCCACTCTAATGAGTCCGATCTCCTTGTGCCGGGTTTGAGCCGAGTTGTATTTTCCAGGCCCACCTCGGTTCAAAGTTCCAGTCCATGCACTTTTATGCTACCACAGATGAGATGTATTTGCTTTGGTGGCTGGCTTCATAGGGGGAGGAATCGGTTGGTCTTGGCTCAGGCAGGGATTTCGGCTGCCCCTGCCTGAGGCGAGATGCGCAGCAGGAGGTGAAGTGCACACCGTCACAGACCCAACCCCCAGCTGGGATCGTGTTTGAGTTGGGGGAGGAATGAGTGCGCAGCTGTTGCCAGAGGCTGCTGGAAATGAGCTGGGAGCTCCTGCAGCCTGAGTGCGCACCCAGGTCTCCACTGCCGCCAACTCCCTGCTGGGATCATGCAGAGGTGGGGGCTATTTTTTCCCTTGTTGGCACCCAGGATTCAGGTTTTGCGCGGCCAATGCTGGGGGCGAGATGCGCCGTGGAAATGAGGTGCGTGCTCCCACTCCCAAAACTGAGGTCGAAGTGAGCACCCCTGACCCTGCCGCTGCCGTGGCCGCTGACTCCTCACCAAGATGGTGCAGGGCTAGAAGCTGTTTCTTCCCTTGCACCACCTAGGTTCGGGATTTAGGCTACCCAGCAGTTGTCTATGGAGTGAGCTTCTCTCTCCAAGCGCGGTTAAGCGTTCTTTACCTCTTCCCCAGAGACAGTACTATATGCGTGTTCAGTCTCTCTGTCTCTTCCCTTTGTCTCTCGGGCTCCGTGGACTTGCTCCGCGTTGGGCTGGGGCTCCCATCTCCCCTGCCCATCTCGGGCTGGCCTGTTTTCCAATCTCCCCAGTTCGCACTCACTCACTCAGGTATCCTTCAGGTTCTCTTCCTTCTGGAGTCCATATTTTCTCCTTCCGCTCTTGCAGATGAGAGTAATGTCCTTCTCAGTTCGATCAATGGGGCAGACGAAGTTTACAGAGCTCCCTTCCTCTCTGCCATCTTGACTCCTCCCTATATTTATATTATTTATATCTTTTTATATATGTCTTATACACATAATTTGATTTATATATATATTCATCAAAAGTGCATTTCCGTCATTGAGTGGAGTAAATAACAATAAAACTACACTGAGATATATCATAGTGGGACAGTAGTCTATCAAAGACAAGGAAAACTCAAAAGCTACCTGAAAAAATATATTGCTTTAAAATGAATAAAAATTAGGTTAACTGAAGACTTCCTACAAGCCTATATGTCAAAGCCAAAGAAATAATATATCCAAAGCACTAAGGGAAAACAATTATCAACTGTGTATTCTATATACAAATATATTATCATTTAAGCTTGAAAATGGAAAAATACCCCAGCACTATAAAACATACAAAACTGGAAAAATTTACCACAAACTCACTAAAATCACCATTAAAGGATGCTCTTAAGCAGAAAGAAAAGTGAATTCAGATGGAAGGCAAGGGATAATAAAAAAAATAGCAGCTAACAATTACTGAGTATTTACTCTCTGTCCAGCACAATTCTGAGTAATTACATTATTGGATAAATTACTTTTTATAAAAATCCAAAAGGATTAGGTACTATTATTATCCTCTATTTTACAATTGAGAAAATGGATTCACAAGAGAGATAAATAACTTTCCCGCTGCTAGAAAGCTGTAGACCTGGGACTTGAGCCTCAGTAGACTGGCTCTAGGAGACACATGCTCCACTACTACACACACTGCCCCAATGGAAGACAACGGTGAGCAGAGATGTTGATGGGGCCTGTTGCTAAATGTAATTGTTAGATGCGAAAGTAGCCATTTTTGTGCTTGTGAAGATATTACTGGGGGGCAAAGAAGTAGAGACTGGTCAGAGATGGCGCTTGCTCTGTAGAGAGTGGTGAGAGGGAGGTACAGAACATAAGCACTGACTTCACTACTTTTCTGCTGAGAGACAGATTTACTTACATTAGGGGACCTGGTGGAGGTGAAGAAAATGTAGAGGGAACAAAGTGCCAGAGGCAATAGAAGGAACTGACACCATGGCATAGAAGGCTTCCTTGATTATTTCTCCACTCTGGTCCCTCCTCTTTGGATTTCTAGAACCTTTAGAATTTTTTTCATTTTTTAATGTTTATTCATTTTTTGAGAGAGAGAGAGAGAGAGAGAGAGAGCATAAGATAGGAGGAGAAGTGAGAGAGTGCGACACCGAATCTGAAGCCAGCTCCAGGCTCAGAACTGTCAGCAGAGAGCCTGAAGAGGGGCTCGAAGTCACAAACTGTGAGACCGTGACCTGAGCCAAAGTCTGCCACTTAACTGACTAAGCCATCCAGGCGCCCTGAATTTTTAGGATCTTAAACACTCACACTGGCAGGTCATTAGAGACTGAATGTCTCTCATTTTGATTTCTGTAATTCTATCCTCTTTCTAGCCCAAGTAAATGCTAAGCTTCTTGAGTCGAGGAGTTATATTTTGTAGCTCCTTTATCCCCTTCAAGTATCTAGAACAATTCAGGGAGGGGGGAGTAAATCATTACAATTGAATGATTCATTGACCAATTATGAAGTTGCAGTCCGTTTGATGGGAATTGTATGATTATCGGTATGTGAAATACATCAAGTAAGGAAAGCAATATTTTCCAAATTATTTATGTTTTTAGAAACACTAAATATAGTTTAAGAAACTTCAATAGTTTAATTCATTAAAACAGTGGAAGCCTTGGAAACACTTATTTTACGGAAACTAACTGTTCTTAATTCTTTGGGATTAAATTGTTTATTTCCTCTGATCAATGTCTCCATGAGCTACAAAATGTATCATAGAGCTTGTTTAAGATATAACACTGTTTCTAGAAAACAGTATGGCAATTCCTCAGTTAAAAATAGAACTATCCCATGATACAGCAATTGTACTATTAGGTATTTATGCAAAGGATACAAAAATACTGATTTGAAGGCACACATGCACCCTGATATTTACAGCATTATTATCAATAGTAGCCAAATTATGGAAAGAACCCTAATGTCCAGCAGCTGATGAATGAATAAAAAAGATATGGAACATTACTCAGCCATCAAAAAGAATGAAATCTTGCTATTTGCAAGACTGGAGCTAGAGAGTATTATGCTAAGGGAAATAAATCATAGAAAGAAAAATACCATCCAATTTCATTCATATCTGGATTTAAGAAACAAAACAGATGAACATAGGGGGGAAATGAGAAAGGCAAACCATAAAACACACTCTTTGGGTTTTGTTTATTTGGTTTCTGAGAGAGTGAGAGAGAAAGAGAGAAAGCACACATGCAGTAGAAAGAGAGAGAGAGAGAATCTTAAGCAGGATCCATGCCCAGCACGGAGCCCTACACAGGGTCCAATCTCACAATCCTGAGATCATGACCTGAGCCAAAATCAAGAGTTGGATGCTTAACCGAATGAGCCATCCAGCTGCCCCCAAAACAGACTCAAGTACAGATAACAAACTGAGAGTTAATGGAAGGAGTTGGGCAGGAGATGGGCTAAATGGGTGATGGTTATTAAGGAGGGAACTTGTGATGAACACTGGGTATTATATATAAGTGATGAATCACTAAATTCTACACCTGAAACTAATGTTACATTGTATGTTAACTAACTGGAATTTAAATACAAAATTGAAAGAAGAAAAAAAGAGACATAACACCATTTTTGTTTGTGGACATCCTCCCACCCATAAGCAGCTTCTACTGACTGGTATAAACCTAAACTTGGAGATCCCAGAAATGAGTATGTGGAGACAACCTCCCCTTTTAAGAAAAGGGTAGGCACTCCTCTTGGTTGAGTCTCTTACAGAATCTTCTGAGAATTATTCTATACTAGCAGTCTCTTGTTCCTCACTGTATATTCTACCAGCTCAGTCAGCTGTCTCTTAACATGGAGTCAGTTCTAAAATATTACTGTTGAGTTTGAGGTCAAGAGAATCTTCTCTGGAGGCTTTAATTCATATATCTTGGTGCCTCCCTCTTTTTACTAATTTCAGCAGATTACCTCTATACGGGTCCTAATTAAGTGTCTAAGGTCTCTTTGAGGCATAAAGTGATTCCAAATGGCTGATTTTTTTCCCTTTCCTTTGATTTTGTCTCTAAAGTTCCAACATATGTTGGAGCATCACAGAGCGTTTATTGCTGCCTTGGACCTGCTTGGACTTACTCAGCTCACAGGAGCCCCACTGAGCATCTCCTCTCCCATTGTCAGAGGGCCCTACTCAGTGGCTAGGAAGAAACTTATTTTCCTAGCTTTCTCCAAACTCCTCTATTGTATCTCTTCTGACCCACCAAATGAGTTTGGGCAGGGAGTCAGGGGCCAAAAAGGACCATTGATTTCCTTCAAAACTCAAAAGCTTATTTATACAGCTCAGTAGCATCCACCAATAATGCCCTGCGGCTTCCAGTAGCATATTCTAAGATCCAGTGGCATAGGAGCGAGTGTCTTTCGGGACCCACTAGCACTTTCCAAGACTCATTGGTGATGATATCACATGACTTCAACCTCTCGGAAACAACCTGCCACACCCCTCTAGAGCCCTATGGACTCCACTACATACTATACTTCCCAAAGGTGCCTGTGGGGTTCTCAGGCTTTTTGTTTATCCAGAGTGGCATTGTGCTTAATCAACCATTTTGACCACTACGCCAGTTTGTCAGGAGCTCAGTTGTGCTGAAGAGAGCTAAGCTGCCAGGTGTCAGAGTAGCTGATTACTACAAAAAGCCAAAAATGGAAGTAACAGTAAAGACTTTAATCACTCACTACAATAGCATAAACAAGAAGCTTAACCAGAGAAAGCACCAGCTCATCCAGATTTCATTCCCCCATCCCCCCTCCATGCTGCCCTCACTTTGAATGGCACCAGTAAATCAGGTGGACCAGCACAGACGTGGACATAGTCTTGCAGTCAAAGGAGCTTCAAACAAACGTTTCTGTATTTTTATGGACCTGGGACAGAATGAAGAAATATAGATATGCCTAAGAGTGTGGGGCTGTAACTCCCCTCAAACTGTGTACCAAGTGTAGTGTGGGTAGGACCACTTTCTCCATGAGATCTGCCTGGTAGAGCCTTTGTAATTGCCTTCGGTATGGCCCGAAAAGCCACACATAGGTTTTGGGTCAGGATCTGGATTCCTCATCTAGCACACTTTCCTTGAGGAGCTCCTCCCCTCGCCATGGGGTCCTGGTGAATATGGCAGTTACCCCCCTCTCTCTGTCCTCTACTCCTACAGTGGGCCAATGGATCAGTGATAGAATTTTATTTCCCAGAATGCAGGAACTGGCCTGAAGGATGAAAACGGAGTATAAGATCAACAAATGGAAGTCCTTGTCCAGAATTTTCAAAAATTTCTTTTGAAAAGAGTTAACTCTCCTTCTCAGGTCATGAGTTCATAGTGTTGCCAGAGCCAGCATTCCAGGCAGAGAGCTTGCCTGAGAATAAAGCCAACAGTGAGAGGACAAACCAAGAGATGGAGAGAGAGCTAAAGCTCTAATTTAAATGGCCCTTGAACTTCCCAGTCATACAAACTCATAAACTCCCTTTGTTTTTTGTTTAAGGAGGGTGCAGCAGTTTCTGTCTTAAAATCAAGCAGCCCTAACTAATGCTGCATATTTTCAGAAGTCTCTTCAAGCATCATTTCCACCTTGCATTCTAGTCCCATATCCAGCATCATTCCACATGCCCTCCTCTCAATTCATGCCAAACACAAGACCTCTGTCCAAATACCCGAAGACCCACTAGAAATGTGTTGTCAACCAATGCAGGTGAAGGCAACTGTTCCTCATGTTAAATATCAGCTTCAAAACCCAAAGGAATATAGGCTCAGTTAGGCTCTTGGATTGGGAGGATTGTTTTGAGGGCAAGAGAAATAGTGGAAACTCTCCCTAGTGTCCTTAAAGTCATAACTGGTAGGAGACTGACTTTGTAAATGGAAAATCTGGCATTTTGGGAGAAAGGAAAGAAATTCCTATCAATTACTTTATTTGATTCTTATAGTGACCCTATGAGACAGGTTTTAAACTGTGGCCCAGGGGCACATTGGTGGTTCAGTCGGTTAAGCATTTGACTTGTTTTAGGCTCAGGGCCATGATCTCATGGTTTTTGAGATCGAGCTCCAAGTTGGGCTTTGCATTGACAATACTGAGCCTGCCTGAGATTCTCTCTCTCCCTCTCTATCCCTCCCCTTTTCTAGTTCTCTCTCTCTCTCTCAAATAAATAAACATTAAAAATAAATAAGAGATAAATAAAAGGGGCACCTGGGTGGCTCAGTTGGCTAAGTGTCCAAATTCAGCTCAGGTCATAATCTCATAATCTCACGGTTTGTGAATTTGAGCCCCGCATCAGGCTCTGTGCTGACAGCTCAGAGCCTGGAGCCTGCATTGGATTCTGTGTCTCCCTTTCTCTCTGTCCCTCCCCTGCTCATGCTTTGTCTCTCTCTCTCTGTGTGTCAAAAATAAATTAACATTGGGGTACCTGGGGGGTTCAGTCAGTTAAACATCCGACTTCAGCTCAGATCATGATCTCACGGTTCGTGGGTTCGAGCCCCGCATCAGGCTCTGTGCCTGGAGCCTGTCTTCAGATTCTGTGTCTCCTTCTCTCTCTGACCCTCCTCTGCTCACGCTGTCTCTCTCTCTCTCTCAAAAATAAATAAAAATATTTTAAAAATTAAAAAACTAATTAACATTAACATTTTTAAAAAGATTAATTAATTAATTAAAATAAAAAATAAAATGTGATCCAAAATGGATTATCTCATAGAATTTGGCATTCCATCAGAGTAAGTGTACAACTACCCAACAAACCAGTGACAGGACTGACTTGCATTTTATTTCATTAAGTCCCAAAACTTTTATTACATATTAGCATAAATTAAACCATGAAGATTATCTAGATATTATGATCTATATTGAGAATCGCTAGGTTCTCATTGAATGAAAAGTTGCTTACAGATTTAAGTTTTCCACTTACTGATTTTTTCCTGGATTATTTAAGTATAATAATGTTCAAAAACAACTTAATAATTTAATATTTCTTGTGTAATTCTTGAGCAAATCTTCAATTGATTTCTAAACCCCTCTAGGGACACTCTTTTAAATGATGGAATACATTTATTAGACCTATAATCTGTGGTAAACTACACAGAAAATCAACATGTGCGGTTGATAATCTACCACCTGTGAGAGAGTTTTTTCTGGCTTACATAATAAAATGCATTTTATTAACAAGGGAAGTCCCAGGGGCATCCAGAGGAATCCTTGTAGGTGAGGGCACTGACTTCAGCTAAAGAGTCCGCTTCCTCCAGGAACATTTGAGGACACCAGAAGTTTGACGGGCCCATTTCTTCCTCCCGTTTCCAACCCAACTATTCACTAAAAGCAGTTTCCATCTGGCACAAGGCAATTTGGGCGTCTCTGTGCATGAGGATGATGCTTTTCCCTAAATTCACTTCCTTCAGGTCTAATAAAGGTGTGCCTCCTCATTAAGCTCTTGTGGCTGTATTTGCTGAACGCCTACTTGGTAATCTGTTCAAATAAGTGTAATTATCAGACATGGGGTTAAGCAATTTAGAAATTGCCCCTGAAATTCATGGTTGTAGAATTACTAACATTTACCTGTCATTTACTGATGTTTACTTAATGCACTGTTTATCAAATTTATGAGTCTTGAATTGTTTTCCCGTAGCACAGGTTACTGTTTAATGATCTGGTGGACAGTGGAGAACACACTTTGGCTTACATGGTGATAGAGGATCTCTACAGCCGCCAGCCCCTTGATACTTTATCCTATTTAGCTGATACAGTGATCATATAAGGCTAGTACTTTCAATACACTGATTTTACAATGGAAGAAACAGAGGCATGAGGAGTGTTAGCACCGTGCACATGTAGTACAGGGTATGCTTGGCTGCAGACTCTACAGACCACATTCCTTTGTTTTTTCTTTAATGTTTATTTATTTTTGAGAGAGTGCAGTTGGGGAGGGGCAGAGAGAGAGGAACAGAATGGGGACAGAAGCGGGCTCTGCACTGACAGCAGTGAGCCTGACATGGGGCATGAACTCACCAACTGTGAGATCATCACCTGAGCTAAAGTCAGATGATCAACCACCCGAGCCACTCAGGTGCTCCACGGATCACATTTTTAATTACTATACTATGTGGCCTCTAATATTTCCTGACTGTTTAAGCACTGAACACTCATTATGATGACCCACATACAAATGCTTGAATATAAATCACTGTACAGTTTTGGATATTTTTACAGAGCCGATACCCTGCTGCAGAGCCCACTGGCCAGGGTACTGCTAACTTAATGGCATGACTCCAGAGATCATTAGGTCAGTATCCTGCTCTGTAAAGTGGCTGCAGATAGAAGTAGGCCCTCACGGAGAGGATAATGACACCGTGAATCAGGTTAGCTGGCCTGTAAGTTCCTCCCTGGCAATAAGCCAGCTGCTTGTGGAAGCTGAAGGGTTCTTCCAGTTGATTAGGGCAATCTGGGGCATCATCACTCCTATGCCCTAAATGTTCACTTAGCAGACCAAAAGCCCAACACCTGCCCATCCCAGGGAACACTCGGAGCCTCCTGCCCTCCTGGCCTCCCGTGGTTTACTGTGGTGTGGTGACAGGTTCAGTGAGGGAGCGCACTCCTAATGGGTTTTGTCTTGTTTCGTATTGCTGCAGCTTCTTTAAAGTTAAAAACAGTCTAACAGTAAAGCAATGTTAGCATCTGCTGGTTTTGTTCTATCTCTAACTGCGGGTTTTAATATTGCAACACATTTTATACTTTATTCATCCACTCATTCACAAAATATGCCGTGAGAGTACACCATATGCATGAGTCTCTGACCGCCACCTTGAAACACTGAGACCTCTGCTTTGTGGGAATTCTCAGGGAGGAAAAACCTCACCATGCTTTTTTTTGGGGGGGCAGAAGTTATAAACACCTAGTATATATTTTACTTTGCTTTTTTTATATTTTTTATTTTTTTTTTAATTTTAAGTGTATTTATTCATTTTGAGAGAGACAGAGAGAGTGAGTGGGGGAGGGGCAGAAAGAGAAGGAGAGGGAATCCCAAGCAAGGGCTCAAACTTACAAAATGTGAGATCATGACCTGAGCTGAAACCAAGAGCCAGATGCTTAAAACTGAGCCACCCAGGCACCTCTCGTTTTATTTATTTTTATTTGAGTATAGTTGACACACAGTGTTACATTAGTTTTGGGGATACAACTTAATCATTCAACAACTCTACGTAGTGCTGTATGTTCACCACAAGGATAACTACCATCTGTCACCACATAATGCTATCATAATACCATTGACTGTACACCCTATGCTGTTCCTTTCATCCCCATGACTTATTAATTCTTGAACTGGAAGCCTGTAGTTTCCACTCCACTTCATCCACTTTGCCCATCTCCCACCCTCTACCTTCAGTATAACTTTTTTTTTTTCAAAAAATTGTTTAATGTTTAGTTTTGAGAGAGAGAGAGAGAGAGCACAAGTGAGTTAAGGGCAGAGAGAGAGACAGAGACACAGAATCTGAAGCAGACTCCAGGCTCTGAGATGTCAGTACAGAGCCCGACATGGGGGTCAAACCCAAGAACTATGAGATCATGACCTGAGCCAAAGTCAGAACCTAACTGACTGAGTCACCCAGGTGCCCCTCCAGTATAGCTTTTATCTCATTTTTAATGAGATGGGAAAGAAGTTACAGTCATAGAAAAACTACCATGGTTTAGGCATTATGATAGATCCTTTACATATAGCGGACTCTCACTTCAATATTATGAAATACATATTATTTTTCCATTATTTCTTCTTATTATTTACAAACAAAGAAACAAAAACTCAAAAAATTAAGCAGGTAGTTATGAGACTGCAGTTAAGGAAGGATGAGCCGTCTGGCTCCAGAAGGTTGTGCTCCTGTCGAAAACTTGAAACTCCTCTTCATTCTGGTGATTCTGAGGCTAGGTTGTTTGTAATAGTCGTCAGGAAGAGCGACTGATGAAGAGATAACCTGGAATTCTAACCCAAAAAACCCAAGATCACTAGAGGAAACCTTTAAGAGAATGGGTTGTAGACCAGTCTGTGTTTTACGTCCAGTCATGAAGAGTGTGTTGAGTGGGACTTAGCGTTGTACAACTTCTGAATTCTTTTCCCAGCCAGAATTCAAAAGAGAAGTTGGCCTGAAAGATAGAGAATGGTGTTGGAGATCTGTGGGAAGCAAAGCAACTGGAGGAGAAAGACATGATTAAATTTAGGAAACTAATTGGATGTTTAGACCTAGACATAATTTGAGGGGTTGCTCACTGAACCTCACTGAATAACACATATTATCCAGGGCATGCCAACCCAGGGATAAAACTGATCCAAAGTAGTCTTTGCTCTCTTACCACTTGCATCTGATATAGGGAAATCTCCGGCTCCACTGTTTCTGGAAGGCTTAAAGATATCTCAGCCTTATTACTGGAAGTCCCCTTCAGAAATTTCAGCCTCCACAGATTCCAAGGGGTCCATCCTCTGTGGAGCCCCATGAAGTTGCCTCCCCACAGCTACCCTTTCCCACTCCAAACTTAGGCTGCCTCCAGAGACTCCATCCTAGGCTGAGCTGAAACAACTGATTACCAGGAAGAGAAGGGTCAAGTATGGCACTTAATTCCTGAAGCCACAGCCCCTAGGAACTGAGAGATTTCTAAGAAATGTTTCTATCTAGTCGTGCCCAAGATTGAACAGTGAGCTTCTTTACTTTTGTCTTTGATAAGCAACTACGTGTGTTTGGGGAGAAGCTAAGGGTCACAGAGAATACCAATATTAGAGCAGACATGAGAACTCTGAAAGCCAATGTTTACCAGTCATGTGATGTTTATCTCTATTGCACATACATTAACTCCTCAAGGTCAGGGCTGTGTCCTATGCTCATGTCTGTATATCCAGGACCCAGCATCTGCTCACAGTCTGTGTCTAATACATGTTGAGCTGAATTGAACTTCCCTCAATACACTTTCTCTATATCCTGCATTGCTTGTTAGTCATCAACATTGTATGCCTCATTTCCAATAACATTCCTTTTGTTGATTTTCTAGTGATGATGGGGTCTCCTTTACATCATTTGGCCAATAACTTTTTAAAGCCTCATGCTAGTGTATCCTGCAGCACCTAGAATGCTAGGCATCTTCTTGGAACATTTCACCCATGGCACCATGAGAAGCTGCTGGTGATTCAGAGGTCACAACACCTTCCAAATCCTTCATCCCAAGACATACCAAGTCAGGTGAGGGTAAAAATGGGGAGGAGACACAGTACATTCCACATAATAATTTTGCCAAAGCTCTAAGAGAAGATATCATCTAAGAAAGAAACTACAAGTCAGCCACTCTGGAGAAAGATTTTGAATTATCAGGCTCATGAAAACAACACCTTCTACAGGATGACATTTCATCCTCTCCTTCTTTATAATCAATAATTAGTTGTAAATAAGTGGAAAAATACAAGACTTGAGATCTGAATGGTAGGGTTCGACTCCCCCAGCTTTCCCACTGCATCTAGAAAAGCTGACTCATGGGGGTCAGATAGTACAATTATATATATTATATAATATATATTGTATATATATTAGCTACAACTATGTATATAATGAATAGTGTATATGTGATGTATATGTGTGTGTACCGATGGATGGCAGCAAACAGCCCTGAAAGTCATATCCTGAACAATTATAGGTGGCAACATTTTATTCCATCTGCTATTGTCTTCCTGGGACCCTTGGTTCTTTTCACAGCTGCTGGGCAGCCAAGAATCCCCAAGGTTCACATTAGTTAAAATTGTAACTGGGCTCTCTGTTTTGAACTAGCCTGGTTAATACTTGACAGGTGGCAGTGTTTGAAGGACGCCTTCAGAGAGTGAGTTTACAAGAGCACCCCAGGCACCCTCTGCAGAAGTATTTGTGTTAAATTCACAATCACTTTATTTTTTTTCTTTAGAGTCTGCTGTAGTTTACATCTGTTTGCCCCATGAGTCCACTCATAAAACAAGAGTAGAATTAACAGTTTGTGAGGATTCTTAGGGACTTTATATGTTTGTGAAAATGAAACTAATTCAGCCTAACTCCAATATAACTGCTGCTGCACGCCGAGCACAGCGCCCCCCAGCCCAGTGGGTTCCGCTAATGGTTGTTGACTGACTGATAAACAAGTTCCAGGGTTCTAATTGGCCACGGCCTCCCTAGCTGCTCTGATGATACATCGCTTTGGGTGGAAGATACAGCCTATATCACTCAGAAATGAGCAAAACACAAAACTAAACAAAAACAAAAAAAAAAGACTTGTATGTGTGGGTAAAACTTATCTAGAGTTTAAGTCTACACCAGCTCCTGACTCTGTCTTTCCTGGACTGGACATGGGGGCCATTAAACAGATGATGCACTCAGACCTGGTGAGAATGCGTTACTAATGCAAGCTCAGCCTGAGGTAAGCCACCTGCAGAGGTAAGAGAGGGCAAATTCAGTTCATACAAGGGAGGGCACTCGAACTCACCAAACTCATCGAGCAACTTTGGGACAAGTGAGACATAAAATGGGGAGATAAAAAGCACACTTTTTGTTTTTCAATAAGGTAATAGACAAACATAATTAATGAGACTGCGTGCTAAGTGCTATCTGAGAGTTACATACAGGAAAAAGCCTTGGGGAGTGACCAAGGATCACATTCATGTTGATACTCTCTTCTCTTCATCTCTGCCCCACCTGCTCTTTCCAGGTCTCCCCACTCTGTGAGATTTGCCATCTTGTCTCCTTCGTGGGCTAGCTCCTCTTCCTCTATTCCCCACAGACGCTCTGAACCCTCTTTTCCATTTGTGCCTTGTCTCCCAGAGCCCTATTTTTTAAAGCTATGTTGAAGTTGATGAATTCTCAGGCTATGTTCCCAACCTGATCTCTCTCCTGTGTGGGCAATTCTAAGATACATATGTTAATCTCCAAGGGACCTGAAACATGTAGCCACAAGAGAGATCACTGAGCAAACAGGAACAAGATGGAGGGCCAATGATGGAGTTAGTATTGTCAATATTCCTACACCTTCTGTGTATGTCCTGCTGTGGAATGCATATCTCTACTCAGACCTCAAGCTTAACATGGTGAATACAGGATTCTTACTGCCTTTCACTCTCCCTTTTGTGCCTCTCCAAGTCTGACCATTTCAGTGAATAGCACCACTAGCCGCTCAGCTGCTTAAACAAAAATTGTCCTGTTTCCCCCTTACCCTTATATTCCACATCCAAACCAAAAACAATTCTCTTGGCTCACCTCCAAAATAAATCCTAATTTTAAATGCATCTTAGCATTGCAACTACTAAAACTTTGGTGAGGAAGCCATCATCTGTTGTTTGAACCACTGCAATAGCTTCCTTTAGGTACTCATTCTCAATCCTTAGGATCTTTTTATCCATATTTTATTCATCTTCTCAAAGCAAAATCAAACGAAATTTTTCCTCTTTAAACTACTCAATGACTTCCCATTGTAATGAGAATAAAATCCAAAATTCTTATCACAGCCCACAAGCCCCTTCTCACCTCTCTGCCTCATCTGTCCCCTTAAATCTCTCCTCAATTTCTAATGTTTCAGACCCCCTGATCTTCCTTCTGTCCTCAATCACACCAAACCCATCCTGATCTCACAGCCTCTGCATTCACAGTTTGCTTAAAGTGCCCTTCTTCATGACCCTGGAATTCTACCCCCAACTTCTTCAGGGTTCAGCTCAAATGCCTCCTTCCCAGAAAGCTCTTTTATGACCATCTGAGACACAGCAGTCACCACCAAACCCCCTCTCCTCTGTCTCTTGTTTATATTCCTTGCAAATTGTGTTGCTGTCTAAAACTGTCTTGTTAGTTTGTCTACCCACTTGGCTCTCTTCCCTATTGAGAGAACAGAGACTTTGATTTGCTCACCTCTGAATCCCTAGTGCCTAGAATAGAGCATGACGCATAGCAAGGGCCCAGTAAATATTTGTCAGTGACCTTGTGAATGTCTGAACCCAGGGTGACTGACTGTGAGGAGCCCTCGGGGAGAGCTCAGCATATCCAGGATAGTTGCCACTGTATTGTGAGGGGCTGGACCCAATGATTGGATTGGCTTTTTGTGAACTGAAGACACTGGGAGTAAGGCTGTTGGTAGCACCAGCAGAGGTAGAAGTGGAGATAGAAATGATGTCCGTGGTGGCCCATGAGAGTGGAGGGGAGTGGAAATGAGCTGCTGGGGAGACAGCAAAATGATCAGACTGCCAAACCGCTGCAGAGCCTGGAATATCAAATGGTTCTCTGAGAGGCCTCACCTCGCAACTTGCAAGAAGATGGTTGCCTGCTCTTTCCTTAGTCCTTCATTAACTAAGTTAGCCTGAATATGTCTCTGTTCCTTACACTTTGCAAGGGACTAACTAATGGAAGCTTATTTTGTCTGCACTTCAGCTAAAAGGGTCCTGGGAGAGACTTGGCCAAGATTGCAGAGGTACCCATTGCTGAGTCAGGGTTTGAACTTTTCCACTATATAAGTTGTCTGATTTCAGCCTTACAACTGTCCTAGCAGAGAGAAAAGAAATGGACTATGCTGAGAAAAAAATCTCTTCTCCCTTAGGTGTGGCTGGATGACTAGCTACAGGGAATGCTATAGTGGAGGTCCATGCTTTAGATTCACAGCAACTAGACTAAACTGCCTCCTTTGATAAATTTTAATCCTGAGAATCCATGATGCTGTATTAAGGGTTATGAGAAACATGAGTATGACTTGAGGTATCTCTGCTCACGTTGGGTTTTCTTTTTCATAGTCATGTGGAACGCTCATTCATTTGGAGATCTTAGTATGATAATTTCTCTTTGGGAATTTCAGTCACCAAAACATCCTCCTAGTTAAACTTCCATTCAGGTCTAAAGTCCACAGGCTTCTTCATCATCTGGATTTCCTGCAGTAATTTTTCTGGTCAATGAAGCTTTGAACTTCTGGTCCATGATACCCTTAGTGATCAAGAGAAACTATAATTCCTGGCACTTGTCTCCCCTGTTAACAATGAAATAGTCCTTTGGAAAGGATGTAGGTGGGTCCCTCCTTGTGAGGCAATTCTGTGCTTTCCTAGGACAGTGACCCAGCACCAGGAGAAAGTGGTTTATACCTTCACATAGAGCACTCTCAGCCTAGAGTTCCACCTAAATCTTAATGTGCTCTGATACCAACTTTCCTCAAAAAGGACAAATCATGCCTGACCAGATCTAACGCTACCATTATGCAAAGACTCCCATTGTGACATACAATATTCCTTTCATCATACTAAGCTATAAAATGTGGAGTACAAAAAGTCAAAAAGATTTGTTCCCAGGTAATTTTTCCCAATTACCCATTAGGAATCCTAGGCAAAATATTTGGGATTCTCTATGACCTATTTAAAAGTATCCACCATTGGCTACGGAAGATTGTAACCTAGATATACCTCAGCTATTTGGAAGGACCAATGGTCCCCAGAGCTTGGCATTTCATCAAATGCAGAAAAGCATCTGGAGAGTTCTTATTGTCAAGGCTTTGAATGTTAGACACATACTCCTGGGAAATTTCCACAGTCACATGCTAACCTGTGGAAGGCCCATGTAGGGCCTATCACCAGGTAGCCCTTCCACCAGATAGCGGAAATTAGAGTCATGGGCCTAGATATTCTCTATTTCTCCTGATACATAAACAAGAAGAAACGGGCAAACCAAATCATAGCAAAAATGCAGGCTATACTTTCAGATGTGCTTTCTTATTGAGGTATTGTTATACCTCACAGGGCTACCTAAGAGCTTTTTATAAGTTACCATCCATGAGATTGTTCTGAAAAAAAAATCCAGTCTTAAAAAAATCAGGAAGTAGAACAATATCATATTAATTTTAAAAAATGTTTATATAGTATGAGCCTTAGCACACTAGAAATGTACTTCATGTTAATGGTACTTTTACATGCATCAGATTCTGTTGTTGGTAAGCATATTTACTGCCTTGAAGACTTTTTGAACTAGTTTTTAAAACTAATGGGTACTGGTCTACCCCAAATTTTGGGGGTGCTGTTTTGCCCAAAGCCCAAAGGAAGTGAGGGACTTGGAGAATATCTGTCCCTCTGGGGTTCTTTCTAAGCATCTATAAAGCCATTAAATTCAAAATGAAAGCAAGATAAAAATACTGAACTGCATACATTCCATTAACATATACTGATCAAGCACCTCCAAGACATCAGCCATAAAAGGAGCCAAATGTGGAGTACCCCCACCCTAACATCCCTGCCCCACCCCCACAGTGTGTTTAAAAAAAGAAAAAAGTCTCCCAAATAAGCCAAGAGTGGAGACCATGAATGCTGTGCAGGAGTCATTCAGTGAAAAACCAAATTAACACTAATTATATTCTGGCTTGCTGTGGTGCAGCCAGTGTGACTTCACAAGGGAAAATGGCATCCGAGGCACTAGGTGGCATCATTCTGACACATTTACAGACCATTAGCCAGCGCTAATATCATTTCAAAGGGCTGTGTCAAAGTGCAGAGCAGAAGAGTGCTGCTCAGTCCCATGCGATCTTTGAGTGAAAACTCCGGGCACCAGGTGGAGAGGAAGGGTTTGCTCTAGGCCTGAAGGTCCATTCCTGGATTACTGGGCTCCCCCAGTGTAGGTCTCTCAGGGCAGGTTGTGTCTTCAGGCATATACAAAGCTTCTACAAACTTCTCTTTTTTTGGGGGGTGGGGTGGGGTAGGGCAGCGTGGCGGCCTTGTCAGTAAATGCCGTTACCTCATTAACTCATAGAAAGATGTAAGTTCTTCCTCCATGTCTGAGACTAATGGCCACGTGATGCAGGTGCTTCCTGGGTGAAAGTGGTAGTTTGTTTCCATAATTGGAGTTTCAGAATTAGGTCCCTTAGCCTCACAGGCTTCTACCAGAGGGAAGTGGGCAGGTTGACTGTGACCTAAAGGAGATGCTAGACAGGTGGGAATTCAAAAAACATTCATGGGTTTCAGAGAACTAGGGCAGGAGAATCTGCCACTCACAGTAGGGTCCAGGCGTAGCAGGCTGGCATCCCCAGGGAGTTGTTACACTTGAGGAATCTCAGGCCACAGCTCTTCTAAGTCATAATCTACATTTCAAATAAGATCCCCAGGTGATTCCTGTGAGCATTAGGGGTTGAGAAGTGCTCCTCTGGTCTATACTCATGACTGAAAGGATGCTTTTTAAGAGAAGGGGATATTTTTAAAATGAATTTCTATACTCAAGCTCTTAGACTTCCTTAGGGCTCCAGCCCTCCATTAAATATCTTCTATCTGCCTTCCTTTATTTCCCCATTTACCACTCTGTCCTTCTACTTTCTTCTATATGCCCAGCTCATACATGCTGCCCTCATGGCCACCTGGGTCTTGCCAGCAGAAGGCCCACTCTACAGTGAAAGAAGGTGGAAAATAGAAAAAGCACCCAGTTTAGACCATAACAACTGAATCCAAACCTCAGTTCTAGCGTTGGGGGTATAATGGTGAGCATAGCTGCCTTCCAAACCTCGGTTCTGCAGAATCCTGAAAAGTAAGTTTTTTCATTTGCTCTAGTAACACACATTGTCCTGGATGTAGATATGAAATAGCACACGTAGAAGAACTTTATGAGCTATAAAGCATTGAAGATACACACACACACACACACACAGATATGTGTATATATATATATATACACACACATCATATATATACATACACATATACCATTTGTAAGGGAAACATAGAGACATGGAATGAATAAATAGGAAACAAACTCAGAGGCATTTGGGAGTGGGGCGAGAGAGGGAGAGAGACACAGACAGACAGAGATTCAGAGATACAAAGGCAAAGAGTAATACATAGGCTTAGTGAGAAGAAGTCTTGGGAAGATAAATGGGTACACTTTATATTATTCCCGAAAAATTAGCATAGAAGGGTATCACTGCAAAGAAATGATTATTTGTCACAGTTCAGAGCCAATGTAGACTGGATTCCTACATCAGGTGCTTGGTCACCTGCAGGGATAGAAGTGACATGATTCTGCATGGAGGCTAATTCTATCTATTATATGAATAAGTCATCATACTATGCCCTTAAATAAATAAACCTAAGTTAAAGAGAGTATGGTTTTATGCAACATAATAAAATTATGGAAATTCATTGAAACACATTTACCTTAGATCTCCAGAAAAAGTTTCATATGTTGTAGATCTCCAGAAAGAGCACCCAATGCCATCCCACTAAACCAGAGCCCTGACCTTAACTATTCCCTTCCTGACCAAAGAGGAGACCACAGGATTCTGTAAAATCCTGGCATGGCTCCTTTCCTGTGGCCCTGGGAAGCCCCATGGCAGTCATTGCTCCAGGGCTATCTACCATCCCAGCCATTTCTCACAGCAGCTCACAGCTGCTCACATAGCCATGATCCTCCTTCTTGGGCTCTTCTTCTGTTCTCTCTCCTTTGAAGGAGTGTTTAATGTCTCCTTGTGTTTCTATTTTCTAGATAATTAACTCTCCCTCTGCTTTCTCACTCTCTTTGCTACATATGCTCATATCCTGTTCTGGCTATCCAGGGCTTCTACTATGGAGGGTTTAGATAGCCTCCTCCCAGTTCCTTGTGCATTTGCTTTGTGGTCCTAGCCATCATATTAGAGACTGTGGTCTTGAAAGATGATCCTTCTTGCACTATAGAACCTTTCCCTTCAGTTTTGAGGTTCTCTCCTCTTCCCCCAATGTTCTCCCTGTGTCCTCTGTTGAGCACAACACCCCACCATGGTACTCCATTCTACTACCATTAGTCATACTTGCCATCCGAAACCCTGCCATCATACATTCTTAGTGTAAATGCCACTCAGAGGAGTATCATTAATTAAGCCATGAATGACCATGTCCGGGAGGCTAGTGAAAGGGGCTCCAACACCTTAAAGTGTTTTTGTACCAGATGGTACAAAACTGTACAGTGTGAGGATGTTCCTATTGGACAAATATCACCTTCTCATGAGAGAAAGTAAGTGGGCTATCTAGTCATGACTGAATTCTTATGAGGCTACATTTTGCAGTAAATGAGGTATAAAGAGACAGTATTCTGAGAAAGCTTTATTCTGCCTCAGTTATTCTCAGATGTTAATCATACCAGCAAGGTCATTTGCAGAGTTCTCTAAAAATAATTATACATATGAAATTTGATGGATTTGTGTTTTAAGTATTCAGATCTTTCTAGAGGCCAAAGGACTCCACAGCTTCATTAAAAACTCAGTAATCAGAGGTGCCTGGGTGGCTCATTTGGTTAAGCATCTGACTTGGGCACAGGTCATGATCTCACAGTTCCTGGGGTTGAGCCCTACCTTGGGCTCAGTGCTGACAGTGTGGAGTCTGCTTGGGATTCTCTCTTTCCCTCTCTCTCTGCCCTTCCCCTGCTCACTCGCTCATGCTCTCTCTCTCTCTCTCTCTCTCTCTCTCAAGAAATAAAGAAACTTAAAAAAAAAAGAAAATTCAGTTATCAGTCTTGCCCACTGATACCATGGTGGTAGATCAAATGCTCTTAAAAACATGTGCTTTGGCAGTGAGTAATTTAGTGACATTTGCATGTGTTTTTTTCCCACAAAAGTTGTGGGAGACAGTTTGGATCTACTGGTCCAACATGTGCAGTAATAAGCCCAGAGAAAGCCTAAAGCAGTCAGCTAATAAAAATGATTGGGATTAATGATTGTTTTCCTGCCTTCCATTCATGAAAATCCTTTCTCTGAGTGGACTTGGTGCATGTAGAGCACAGATTCATGAACAAGAAGAAAGAAACAGAGGATGAAACTGATTAGTGGCCTTTCCTTTGGTTTTTAAACAATCTCCAAAATCCATTGATTACAAGCACGTTCACATATACATTTCAAGGTATCAGTCTGGTTTCTTATTTCATTCACATGCGTGCCCTGCCTGTCTCTCTGCTACTCCCTATCTCTGACTCTCTTGAATTATTTAATGTTTTTCCCCCATTTAATCTAAATTAGAGTTTTTTTAAGGGGAGGGAGGATGGGAAGACACTAAAAATAGTCACTGAAGCCAGGATATATTACACCAACTGCTTTTGCCTCTGGTGGTTACTGGAGTTTCCTTTGTTGTCTTGTTTGATTGTTTCATTTATATGGCAGGTTAGACAGCAACAGACTTCTGTTATTGCCTTTTCTCAGTGGTGGATTTTTTAGGCTCAGATCCCCCTGAGGCAGCCACTCCCCATCCGCAGCTGGTGACAAGAGGTGCTGTTGCTCTCGGTACTTACACCTACTGGAGAAAGATCAACAGAGATGCTATTAAGTGGCATAGAGTGTCTCCATTTTTAACTGTTTAGGCTTTCATTGAAGCGCGCGCGCACACACACACACACACACACACACACACAGAAATTGGCAAAAAAAAAAAAAAAAAAGGCTAAGCAAGAGATCATCGGACCAGTTGCACCCTCTAGATTCTTTCTGGTCTCCTTGTGTAGCTGCTCGATTGCATTTTTTCTTTGTTCTTGTCTTCCCGTCCCCTGACTTCCATCCTCTCCTTTAAGGATGTGCTGATTTTTGCTGCTGTTTTTCAATAAACAGAGCCAATATTCTAACCAAATTGCAACAGAAATGCGTTAAAATGAAGAAGACATTTGTAGGGCCGGGGTTTTCGAAACACAGTGAGAGTATGAGGATCAGAAATTTAATCCCCGGGGCTATTTTTTAAAGTTCTCCCAGGAAACTTTGGGTCATTAGTTCCTTTCTAACTTTCCATTACTCTTTTAGTTAATGTAGCCACAGAGTCATCCTTGGCATAAAACTGGGAATGAGGAGATTTATGGAGGAAAAGGAAGTGAAACTTCATGAAATTAAAGAGATTAGATGGTTCTGGTAATACTTTAGGCGATAAATTAGCACTGCAAATTGAAGAGACCCAAAAGAATCTTTACCCTTAGGAGACCGCCCTGCCATCTTCGGGCGCATTAGCTGTTTTTTTATTTCCATTGAGTTCATCCAGCAGAGAGCCGGGTACAGAGTCTCCAAGGCTTCCCTGTTGTTTTTGGTGTTGTTGGCTTTTTTAAATTTTTTGTTATGGACACTAAAAACAAATTAAGGTAATGTAAGGTTAAGAACCTCATATCATCTTCAATTCAATGGCAAAACCACCTCAATCACCTACAATGTGCATAGCACTCGGGTGTCTGTGACCATACTCCAAAAACACCATTTAAAAATGTTTAAAAAGGAGGGAGACCCCAAAGCCAGGTAACTAAAGTTAAACCCTAAAAAAGAGGATGGCAAGTATCTTTAAGAAGATTATAAGAGAAAGGGAGGAGTCTCTCTAATACATTGTTTAATAACAATGTAAGTCACCAGGTGACTCAGAGGCCAGGTTAAGTCCTAAAGAGAATCAGTGGCCTGGCTGTGGTGAAGTCATCATTGGGAACTGAAAAATGAGTAAGATTTGGACAAGTGTTCTAGATAGGAAAAAATGTCTCCCTTCTTCCAAAACCACAAGCCTGTGAGCTAATTTGGCTCTATCTTTTAGAAAATGCCCAAGGTTCTGGCTATTTTTTCATTTGAATAAACCTGATAGGTTCTGATAAATATCACAAACTCACCCCCTGAGCAAACTGAGTGAAAATTTGGTGATGTCATGTCATAGAATGCCATCATGAGAAAGGCCTTCCACATCCTGTGACTTCAACCTCATTTCTATTCTTGGTTAGTCTATAATGGGATTTCATTTTAAAACTGGGAATCCCTTTCATAAAAACATAATCTTGAGAATCCCCTGAGTAATTCACAAATCATTTCATCAGTGTTGCATGGCACAGGATAAGGACATTTTAAAAATAAGGTATATTTCATTTAAGGACAGTCTATAATTCAAAATTGACTGATACATTCCAATATAGTATTTAGTAATATTAATGACATATAAGAGTAAATTAAAAACAATTTTTAAGCTTATTTTTATTTTTGAGAGAGAGAGCTAGACAGAGTAGGAGAAGGGGAGGAGCAGAGAGAGGAGACACAGAATCTGAAGCAGGCTGCAGGCTCTGAGCTGTCAGCACAGAGTCCAATATGGGGCTTGAACCCACAAACCGCAAGATCATGACCTGAGCCGAAGTCGGACGCTTAACTGAACCAACCAGGGGCCCTTTTTTTTAACTTTTAATGTTTATTTTTATTTTTGAGAGAGAGAGACAGAGACAGAGCACAGCAGGGGAGGGGCAGAGAGTAGAAGAGTAAATTTTTACTTTTCCCATTTAATACATATGCATTATTTAATTTAGCATTTAATTATGTAAGAAAAAGCATTATTTGTGTACAAATTATTTTTTCTAATATGTCAAATTTGGTTTAGGGCATCTATATTAAAACATGAGTTAATATTTAACTCTTCTACAACATCAAAATCCTTAAAAATGCTTAATAACTTCCTTTTTGCTGGGGAATCTGGGTGACTTGGTTAGGCATCTGACTTCAGCTCAACTCATGATCTCATGGCTAGGCTCATGAGTTTGAGCCCTGCATCAGGGTCTGGATACTGTCAGCCAGAGACTGCTTCAATTCCACTGTCTCCTCTCTCTGGCCTCTCACCTGCTTGCATGAGCATGCTCTGACTCTATCTCTCTCAAAATTAATATTAAAAAAGTAACTTCTGGGGCACCTGGGTGGGTCAGTCAGTTGAACATCCAACTTTGGCTCAGGTCATGATCTCACAGTTCATAAGTTTAAGCCCCGCATTGTGCTCTGTGCTGACAGCTCAGAGCCTGGAGCCTATTTCAGATTCTGTGTCTCCCTCTCTCCCTGCCCCTCCCCAGCTTATACTCTGTATCTCCCTCTCTGTCCCTCTCGCTCTCCCTCTCTCTCTCAAATAAATAAATAAACCTTAAAAAAAAAGAACTGCTATCCTTTAAAAAATAACTTCTTGTTTGGAATTTTTGTACTTTATATTAAAGTAATTGTTATTTTTTCAATATTTTTTCTGTTGTGTTTCTAAAGGACAAAATAATGGAGAAAGAATGGGACTACAATTTGTACTGTCTTTGTAAATAATATGTCTTAGATATGGATAGTCAATGAACAGCTAATTTGGCCATAACGAATGTTTCTAATATGTGTTTTAAAGGACTGAAGATAAGGGAATGTAGGAACTGTGGCCAGATAAGTGTCTTTGTGGGTTTTGGGGAGCCTGTTCAGGGAGAGCTAGCACAGTGTGATGTTAGGAGGGGACCATGGAGGTAGACCATGGAGTGGGAAAAATCCATTTTTCCCACTTTCTAGCTGTGTGACCTTGAGCAAGTGACTTAATCTTTCTGTGCCTCAGTTTTCTCATCTGTAATATTTGGATAATATTAGTGCCCACACACATTATGAGATTGTTAAGAAAGCCAAATTAATTGGTATTTTTAAGTTTATCTATTTATTTTGAGAGTGAGAGAGAGTGCAAGCGTAAGTGGGGGAGGGGCAGAGAGAGAGGGAATCCCAAGCAGCCTCTGCACTGTCAGCACAGAGCCCATTGCAGGGCTTGAACCCATGAGCCACCAAATCATGACTTGAGCTGAAGTTACACAGATGCTTAACCGACTGAGGTGCCCCTTAATTAGTATTTTTATTTTTGTAATTTTATTTTTATCACTTAAAAACATTTTTTAAGTTTATATATTTATGAGAGATAGAGACAGCATGAGTCGGGGAGGACCAAAGGAGGGAGACGCAGAATCTGAAGCAGGCTCCAGGCTCCAAGCTGTCAGCACAGAGCCCAACGCAGGGCTCGAACTCACAAATGTGAGATCATGACCTGAGCCAAAGTTGGATGCTCAACCTACTGAACCACCCAGGCCCTCCCTTAATTAATATTTTTAAAGCAATTAGAACAGTGCCAAGTATACAGTGCTTGCTATACAGATATTAAATAAGCATTTATATTCTCCTCACTAACTTGTATTAAAATTAAAACACCAGTGTTTTTTTTATGTTTATTACCTGTATAAATCCTGATGTCTAAGAGTAAAAATGACTTTAAAATGTGTAATGGTTCCCATATAAAATCTGGCTAGATCAAATACAGGGTCATAGAATCAATCAGTCAGCCTGAAAATTATGTCCTTATTTGCATATGTTCATGCTCCTCCTCCTTTAAGGGAAAACATTTAGATAATTATTTTTCTAATTGAAATTGAAACTGACATCATTACCACCTTTTAAACAGAAATTTCTTGAAATATCTTTGCAAACCCCATGATTTGGAAAACCAAGCCAACAATAGCTCTATATATTGATATGTAATATCATTATAATATATATCAATATAGTTCTAGATCTGAAGGCATCTCAGATTTATATGTGTATATGATATGTATAATATACCAATATACATATTTTATATATATAATATATCAATATAGTTCTAGATCTGAAGGCCGCTCATAGTATCTTTGCAAAGCTTGCTTTGATTTGAGATCAATATTGGAAAAACTTTCAAGCTTACACACTCTCAGGCTGTCTATACTGCACATCTTCAAGGCTGTGTATACTGCACATTTCCTATGGCCACCAAAAGTGTCAGCTGAGAAGCCCTAGATGCACTACTCCCTGTCACAACAAGCCTCTTCAAATACCTGGGGATAATGATATTATTCTAAGTCTTCTCTTCTCCAAGTTAAACATCATTGTAACTTTCATCAATCCTGCTTCATGTGGCGTGTTTCCAAACTCCAAGTTTGTCCATTCAACATTTATTGGGTCTTGACTCTGTCAGATGGTATGCTAGGTTGTGGCGACACCACACTGAATACGGTACAGACTCTACCCTCAAAGACCATCTATCCCAAATCCCCACATTGTTGTACTCTCCTTATATCCATCCCACCTAGCACTCAACAACGTACTTAGTTGATGAAATCTGGATCGTATCTTGCTTTCTTCATCGCCACAGCCCAATGCCAAGTTGCCGAGTGTCCAAACTCACATATTCTGTTCTTAGCTACATCTTTCTCTCCCCAGTCTTTGGCAGTTTGATATATAGAGCTTTATTTATATATTTTGTTCATGCTCAATTTCACATTCTAAGATTTAGTCTATCAAGCCCGTTATCAACATTTTAAAAATATTCAATATGTTCACTGTCATTGCAAACGATATGGCATTTTAAGTCATCAGTTAAAAATGTTAGATAAGGCAGAGTCCCCAGTGAAGCTGCGCCACCCAGTACCATTCCTACCCAGTAACCATTTCCCTGTGGCTTCTGCTGTTTGCATGCTATTTATGCATTTAATCCTTGGACTTGTCCAGAATGCTCTCACGCAAGGCTTTTTAAAATTTTTCCTTGAAGTCTTGCTTTTGTGTTGATTACATTTCCCTAATTCTTGGTCTAAGGATCCTATCAAAGAAAGAATGGGAGAATCTAGAAATCGTTTGTTTTTGGTGACTCCATGTTGGTTCTTAATGATCACTCCTACATCCCCCAGGATTCTTAAGGCAGTCCTTTAATAAAGAGTCCTGATTATTGGGCAGTGGGGGGTGGGGGAGGAGAGTAATATTAGAACTAATGGTCTTAGTAGGTTCTTTGCAAAAATTTCCTTTATTCCTCTTAAAAATTACCCTGGCAACTCCTGGTCATCAGTTCTGGGATCCACCTTGTTCTCTAAAATTCCTCTAAGAATAAGGATTACAAACTCAGCCATCTTAATTGCAAATCCCCTCTGAGGAGCTAAAGGCCATGGTAGAACTCTCCAAAGCTGGCAGGAAACATCCCTTGCCTCAGACAGGATCATCCTAATTAATAATAATCACAATAATATTGTGCTTTGCATTTTATCCAGGGACACCTGAACAGCCGAATGAATGCTTTATGAACACTATTTAATTAAGCCTTATGACAATCCCATGAGGGGAACCTGGAAACTGAAAGATTGGTTTAATTTCTGCATAGGTAAGGAGACCTATCAGGAGGCACAGGGCAAGAGTGCAGGCAGGAAGAGACAGCCTGGGAAGTAGAGAGAGGGACTGATGGCAGATGTGCACTGAAACCTTTCTAATCACCAGCCACTAGCTACACACTGGGAAGAAATTCTCACATCTGAGTCTTTGTGAAACGCTCTCGTGGAGTTTTATGTTTGTCCCTCCAAAATAATAGCAATGCTCTATGCGATTCACTCTCCTAGATGTGATTTTAAATTTACTTAAGGAAATGATTAGCCAATGTTTGTATTTTCTCTCACTCTCTTGCTACACACGCCCTCTCTCCCCTTGGTTACCTCTCTGGGGCTCAGATTTGTGAGCCACGAGACCAAGGCAGTTAAGTAAAGCAAATGACCACGTCCATTGTCAATTCCAAGCCCAGACCCTGCTCCGTCATACTGTGGTGGTCAGAGCCTCAAGATCTAGCTGGGGCACGTTATCCCAGATTCATCAAGGGCAGCTCCACTCTTGCCCAAGAGGTGGGTATGAGTGCACAGGTGCACAGCCTGAGGCACCGGCCGGTGTCTGCTCTGCCCTGGGAAGCCAGACTCTTTGGAGAACTTCCCTAATCACCTAAAACAAAACCAGAATAAACAGTTCAACCTCTTCTTTGTGAAGCTCCCTTGAGAAATAAAGTCTGTGTGATACTGAGTAATGGAAAAAAATAATTTGAAACTCCCTATATTGACTTAAATGTGAAGGGACTGTTTTCTTTTAATCCAAAGGACTTTTGAAATAAAACTTTTACCTCCCTGAGAAACATTTGCTAAGCTAAATTGTCTTCACTTTGCATTCAACCACAAAACCAAGGTGTGTTGAGTTGATTGAAAATAGGTTTAATGGAATGCTCTTTCCCAACTGAGTTTACTGTCCTCCTTCACACTTCGCCACCAGCTAGCACTCACAGACCTGACAAGTCTCTCAGTAGGGGTCCCTGGTGATGACTTTCCTCTCCAGTGTAACAGCTCACAGTTCTACCTTCCCAGATGGACCAAATAATGGACAAGAAGAAAGCAGACGCGTGAATAATTGGTTACTATGATAAGCAGCAACAACTGGTGATTTAGGTTGCTGTGTGTTTTCTGCTGAAAATTATGCTGGGATGTCATTGCCTGTACTTTGTGAGAAATTGCCCGAATTTTCATTTTCACCTCTCTGTCAGGGAGTGAAGCCAGTACAGGAGCCCTCATGGAATTCAGCACAGTCAGAACTGCTGACAACTATTTCTCTATTATTTACTCTGTGTGTGTGTGTGTGTGTGTGTGTGTGTGTGTGTGTGTGTGTGTGTTTCTGTCTTTCTCTCTCTTTTTCTCTCTCTGTCTCTTTCTCTCTGCCTCCCTCTCTCTCTCTTTCTACACACACACGGAGAAAATGTGCACACATTCACGTATGCACAAACACATATTTACATATCTATATATCTATATCTCTATATATTTTTTCCCATCCATTCACTGCCAACACCAATTGCTTCAGAGATGAGGAAATGAAATGCTATTTTTAGAGAAAAGACTGATCTTTCATACGGATTGTCCAGAAAATGACGCAGCCTGCCACCCATTTAGACCTCAAGGCATTCAAGTGCTGCTTTGTTCCAATGCTTACTTCTATTCAAAGTTCATAATCTAAGATTAAATGAGCCTCCCTCAGCCAAAAGAAAAGGCTCCACCAGCACTGCTACGGATGCCCTTCTTTCTTGGGTCTGCCCTAAGTGGGAGGAAGGATGAACTTGGGCTTTTCAAGACTGGCTGCCCAATTATATTTTTAAAAAGATGTTTTGCTGACATCTAGAGGCATTGGGTAATAACACTTATTAATAATGATTCTTCCCACTTATAGGGTGTCTCACGTCGTGCGAGGCCCCAGCTCTTTACACACATTAATTAATTACGCATCACAGCACCCCTGTGAGGTAGAGTAGGTAAGCATTATTATGTGCAAAGGATTTATTGATTTTTCAAAGCAATATATAGCTGAGGCACAGAGGGAAACCATAAGAGCATGAATTAAGGACGGAAAAAAAAAAGAGATACAGTGAATGTAAAAGAAAACAAATAAAACGAAGAATTACCCCCACTGTGCTCTTTAGAAGGGAATGATTACTTCACAGGTTTCAAGGGCCTGAACATTAACTAATTTGGTTGTTAGCAACTTACGCAAAGACAACAGGAAATGGAGGGAGGGAATCGTCAATAAAATGTCCAAGTCTTCCTTTCCAACCCCATTCTCAGTGTTCTCTCCCATAGGTGCTCCTCCTCTGGGTGCTCCCAATAGTTAGCAAGAGGCTGTGCCAGTCGGACAGCCCTCTGATTTATGATGGAGGTGTTTGGTGGTGGGGGTGGAGGTAGGGGTGGGAGGGGCAGCGTAGAGAAGGAGAGAAAAAAAACTACAGCCAAGTTTCTATGCAAAAATATGCTTGGAGGCTGTGGAATTTAAACTATGCCACTGAGCACAGCTATAAATTGACTATTTTTTTGGAATTCTTCTAGTCTTGTTTTATGGTAGTGGCTCAGCTGCTATTTTTTTAAGTGATAACTGTTCTAGATTCTTATTTTAGGAATGATTCTTATTTATTATCATGGAGCTAAAACTTCTGGGGCTTACTATTCATTTCCAAGCTGAAAGGTAATCTTCTACTTAAAAAGAAATGTGTCATAAAATCACTAGCTTCCAGACACCAAGACATGATAGAAGATGCGGAAAATGCTTTATATTCTTCATATAAGTTATTGTAATGTTTCGTTTTTAGGAGGATAACAATAAGTTGCCTTGAAAACAGCTTATTTTGTTCAAAGCTCATACTTATTGGGTTTGAAAAAAAGGTTAACAACAAAGTAAAATGAACATAAGTGAGAATAAATGGCTCTCAGGGACTTGAGGGTGCGTATCCTCAGAGTTGACACCGAAATTAAAAATGACCACCTTTAGGGATGCCTGGGTGGCTCAATAGCATCCGACTCTTGATTTTGGTTCAGGTCATGATCTCACTGTTTATGAGTTCAAGCCCCACATCAGGCTCTGTGCTGGCAACTTGGAACCTGCTTGGGACTCTGTCTCTCCCCCTCTCTCTGCCCCACCCCCCTCACACTGTCTCTCTCTAAAATAAATAAATAACTTAAAAATTAAAAAAAAAAAAAACAATGACTGCCTTTAGGGGAACCTGGGTGGCTCAGTTCATTGAGTCTCTGATTCTTGATTTCAGCTCAGGTCATGATCCCAGGTCATGGGATCGAACCCTGCAGTGGGCACCATGCTGAGCATGGAGCCTGCTTGGGATTCTTTTTCTCTCTTCCTCTGCCCCTCTCCTCAGCTCTCTCCTTCTCTCCCTCAAATTAAAACAACACAAATGACCACCTCTCTCCCTATCCCCCACCCATCAGTTGCTCTTCTCTCACATTCCCAGGGACGTGGAACCCACATCTGTCATCATAAACACTGCCACCCTTGTTGCATCTTTCTGGAAAATTAAACCGTAGACCTAGGCTCAAAATGAGAGAGAAAGAAAAAATGCTGAGGAAGGCAAGGCTCATTAGGAAGGCTGCCCCCTGGGCACAGCTTCCTGATGGACTTCCTTCTTCCCTCTCTACTAACACCAGATTTGTTTTTCCACTTCCTATCGCCATACTGACAGACATTCTACCAATCCTAAATTCATTAGCATAAGTTTTCCCTTTTTTTAAGACTTTGTATGTGACTGATTAATCAATCATTCCCTCATTGGAATGAAGTCTCAAAGCTCCATCCAGCTCTCTTGAATACATTGGACTTTTGTTTGAGCGGAGGTGAGATGAATCACTTGGGGTCTGGCTCACTTCAGGAAGAGGCAGGCCAGAGAGTTACATGATCATACCAGACATAAGCCCCGGGAGGCAGTGAAGAGGGCTGCTGGGTAAGGAAGAGAAAGCGGTGTCTTACTGGAAGCGAAGGGGCAGATACCCAACAAACCATCGGTCTCTAAATGTTGCCTGTGTTTGTCTCAATGACTCTGAATGAGGAAAGACACCTTCCTCTTCGCCTTCCTGCTCCACGCTTGCTCCTGATCTTACCTGACCTGGAGCTCCCACACATCACATCCTTGCTACCGTCTAACCATGCTCTGGACAAAGGCCTCAGGAGCTCACCTGGGAATCCAAACACCATCTATAATCTTGTTTCTCAGGGAAATGTCTTTAAAGTTCTGAATTATGAGATAAAAAGACAGTTGGGAAAACCACTCCCTTCAAAAATCGGAGACTGCTTTACTGTCATCAAACAGGTAGTGGTTACCAAGGCAGCGAAGCCCCTTTGCAGCTATGCGGTTTCAGGACCTGGGTAAGTTCATGGGTGTTGACGTTTATACATTCCACAATTTAAGAAAATAATTTACTCTCAAACTTTCTGTGTACAATCTTGTCCTACAAAGAGATACACAGCCCCTGGCCTAAGATACCAACAATTTATACCAGGTGACTATTACTGAATATGGATGTCACATTTGTTAACGATCAGATGCCTCCTGGGTGATTAAAATATCAGGATGCATTAGTAACATGTACCCATTGGTGAAGCAGCTAGTGATATGAAAAACAAACAAACAAACAAACATGGGTGGGTTCTAAAAATCAAGGTATTTGCCAAGAGAGACTTTTATTTTTAGGACATGGCCTTCCTCAAGGGTCATTTTCAGTTCTGTATTCTTTTAAACAAAATTCTATTTCAATAAAAAGAGTTAGTGGAATCAGTGAATGCAATTTTGTGAGGACTTTTAGCTGCTGGCTTCATCTTCAATTCTGGATGATTTAGGGAAAGAGTTAAAAGATACAGAGGGGAGGTGTGCTGTTGGGTTACATACAAGCATCGTATTGAAAGCAGAGAACAGCGAGGTCTTTCCCTGATTATTATTGCCTCTCACTACACGTGGGACCTTCAATTTCTTTTTATGATCATAGAAGCAACCATTTGGTTCACTTATTTGACTGTGTGTGTATGTGCTGATCTCTGGTTGAAGAGATGAAAAGATGCTCATAAGCATTTCTCCTTTGTCCAAAGGCCCCCCAGTGACCTTCTGTCTCCTGCACAATTAAACCTAAAATCCCTATCACAGCTGATACATTCCGAACTAGACCATATCTCCTAACCCTCTTCTCTCAGCTCTTATACTCTCTTAGTTACTAACTCCATTCAAGCCTTCTTGCTGTTCCTTAAGCTCTTCAGAAACACTCCTGCCTCAGGGTCTTTGCACTTGCCATTTTTTCTGTCTTGTTTCCCTAGATATTTACATGGTCCCTCTCTCAATTCCTTTAGATCTTGACTTCAGTATCATCTTCGCAGGGAGGTCTTCTTTGGCCTTCATATAATTTTTCAACATTTCTTTCCCTTCCCAAACCCTGTATGCTCCCCATCCTCCAACTCTGTTCTATTCTTCTTATACGCATTCTGACAATCATGAGACTATTTATATTTTACTTCTTTGTCACGGATATCCCTCAAATGGAAGAAGAGCATATAAGGTCAGAAATTACTGCTTTGTTCAGTTTCTGTATCCTCAGGACCCAGAAACCATATCCAGCGCTTAGTAGGTACTCAATAGACATGGGTTCAAATGAATCTTGAGGAAAGTCCTAGGGATCAAAGGCAAAAATCACTCATAGAAATCTGATGTGTAAATGTGGGAGCGCCAGGCAGTAAATTTAAACATACAGAGAAATTAACTTTCTCTAAAGTGGCCAGTTGAACAAATTGAAATCACAGACCAAATTATGCCAGCAAGCCTTTAATGAAACTGCCACAAGTTCATTCAAGGCCGCCCAGATGATTTCAAAAGCAACGTGGCAGAGTGTGTCTATTTCAGAGTGATAAATGCACGTTCTACTGCTAATGCTTCTTTCAGAAATCTTGTGTAGCTTCAGTGAAGCTAATTTATAAACCTTAACTACTGTAGCTAATTTAACTCGCTTATTTTAGACATTGTATTGAATTAAAATCTGCCTTTTATTGTGTATCATTTTGTCTACTGCTAACATTAATATGCATTTTGTAATGTGGAACTACAAATGTCTTAAATACATATTTATGCTTTAAGAAGCATTTGTGTTAACTAGATTTTTTTTCTTGGATATTTTAAAGGCTGTCCTGTCAGATCACACATCCACCAGGCAAAGTGTCACATGCTTAGGCCCAGATGGAACAAGTCAGGAGGGCATCTCAGACTGGAAAGCCCAATAGGAATTCAGTAAATTCTTCCTTTTATTTCTCTCTCCTTATTGGAATAGCAAGAAAATGTGGTTTGGGGAAAGATGTTGAAAGTATTGCAATTGGTGTCCACATGTGCCCAGTCAGACTGCGCATCTGTGTTGCCAAAAACAAAACAAAACAAAACAAAACAAGGCTGTTATTTGCAAATGGATTCAAGCCAATCCAACGTAACTCAGAGGGTCTGTAAGCATTTTTGAAGAGTTAATATGTATTATAATCTCCTTCTCTACTTTCCGCTGTCCTATAACCTACATTGATCTAGTGTTTAAAATGTCCACTTGTATTCAATGTATGTTCATTCTTTCCCCTTGCAAGCTTCTCAAATTCAGATCAGAACTCTGTGATTCTTGCCTCCTCCCACTATTGCCTAGACACATCATCCCTTCCCACACTGACACCTTCTGGTGCATAAAACAGTTATATGTCAGTAGAAATAATCTGAATAAATCATTGTTTACCAAAAAAAATCTTAGATCTATATATATGTGTGTGCATGCATACCCATTCTGGCCTCTGCCTGGGGACATAGGTACATTCATATCCCCAGAGTGGAGATTAACTATTCTTTTTCAGGTGGCTTCCACAACTATTAGGCTACCTATGTTTTTCAGGGAAGGGCCATATAGTTTTATAATTAATTTATCCTGATTGTGAGATTGCATGTATGCATTTGATGCTTATTGGTAGTAAGGGCTTGCTTTCTGCCATCCATGAACACAAAAGCCTTAGAATAAATGTTGGAAAAGAATGGCTCTGTGGGGCACCTGGATGATGCAGTAGGTTAAGCCTCTGACTCTTTTTATTTATTTAAAATTTTTTAATGTTTATTTTTGAGAGAGAGAACAGTATAAGTGAGGGAGGGTCAGAGAGAGAGGAAGACACAGACTCTGAAGCAGGCTCCAGGCTCTCAGCGGTCAACACAGAGCCCAACACGGGGCTGGAACCCACGAACCATGATATCATGACCTGAGCCAGAGCTCAGTCGGTTAAGTGTCTGACTTTGGCTCAGGTCATGATCTTGATGTTGTGAGTTCAAGCCCCGCATTGGGCTCTAAGCTGACGGTGTGGAGGCTGCTTGGGATTCTGTCTCTCCTTCTTTCTAACCCTTTCCCACTTGTTTCTCTCTCTCTCTCTTAAAATAAATAAATAAACCTTAAAAAGAAATAAAAGAGTAGCTCTGTTATTTTCAGGGAAGTGTTGTTCTTCATGTTCAAACTAGAAGGATAAAAAAGATTAAAATTAAAAAAAACCCGAGAAGGTTAAAGATTAACATTCCTTTCCCTCTTAAACATAACTGGCATTTCCTTTCAGTTAATATCTATAAAGTACCTTTAAGGGATTTGTCCAAGCTTCAGTAAAAGTAACAAAAACGTAAAAGAAAAAATATATAAAGTATGGTTCACAGGACAGCAAGGGGTACTGGAAAGAGTGTAGTAACTGGAGTGTCTCAGGTCCCCCGCTTATAAGCTGTGTGTCATCTTTAGGACATTAGCACTTACTAACTTTTAAATAGATACTACCATCCTCATTTTAGAGATGAGGAAACCAAGGCTCAGGGGTTTTCAAAAGAAAATGATCTAAACAAAGTGCTTAAGATGTAGTGGAAACTTGATGAATGTTAATTCACTAACAATAATGATAAAAACATCCCCTGAATTTATGAAGCCTCTACCATGTTCCCAGCATCCTGAGGATTGTTTTAATTGTCACAACAATCTTCTGCCCCTTTTTGTAGGTGGAGAAACTGAGGCATAGGAGATTCACTCACACACACACTCATACACACACACACACACACACACACACACACACACACACACACACAGCACTGCAGTTTTCCCTGGGAAAGACCACAGCATTTGCCAACACTGTTGCAGCACCAACACTGAGACTTAGGTTTCCTGACTCTTCTTTTATTCCAGTACAAACCCAACCCTTAAGTTCTTTTCACACTACAAAAGGCAATTACAGGTTGAATCATCTTTTCAGTTACTTCAAAATACATCCCACATTTTCCTGAGCTACCAAAACTAAATGTGGTGCATTTTGTTTTGGAGAATCTAAGCCTAGGTAGTTGCCTACATTTTCAGGTTCATTTTCTGCAGCTGTGGACATTTCCCCTCAGTTTTGTCTTTCTTGAAATAGTAAAGGAATCAGATACTTGGCCTTATGGACGTGAGTAGTTAGTGAGTGAACCATTTCTTGTGTTAGGTTACGACTGTCTGAGACAGCAATGATGGTGATTAGGATTTTCATAGCAGCTAACAATTGACATAGCACCATCCCAATTAATATCACTTTTGAGCCCCACAAAAGCCCTGTGAGATATCAGGGATCCTTGCTCTTGTAGATCTGGAGGCGGAAAGCTCAGAGTAGAGAGAATGCAAGAGGAGGCTGGTGTTGAGGACCAAGCATCATGCAATGTCCAACCATCAGGACAGCTTTGCACAGCCGTTTCTTATCCCCATTTTACCAATAAGGAGAGAGAAGTTAAGCAATTCAGCTGAAAACAGAGCTGACGAGTGGCAGATATGAGATCTGAGCTCAATCCTCACTTTCTGGCTCCAAGACCACTGCATATGGCAAACACACTTCCCTGGACCTTTATTTTTCCTCTTTATTTAGCTTATATCTATGTCTTTGTAGCTACTGCACATTGTAAGCCAATCTCAACAGAGTTTTGTAAGGATTATAAATGGGAATAGGTAATTCAAGGTCCCTAGATAGATATCACTTGGGTTCCTAGGAGTGCTGAAAATGTGCAGGGTGGCTCCTGGTGAGCGATTTCTCATGGAGAACAATGAGGTGGAATCTGTGTAGAACACATGATAAATGTCCATTAAATCTAAGGCATGGAGTAAAAAGACCTACATCCCTTGTTAAAACTGTTGGAAAGACCAAAAAGGCATATTTGTCAGAAGAGCTTTGTCCCTGCAGTTTCAGATGACCATTACACTCACCTATGCTTTTTGATTTCTTCTTACCCATATGTAAAATTCAGGCCTTTTGTCAAATCTGAACAACAGGTGTTTATTTACCTTTTTTAAAAAGTTTATTTATTTCTGAAAGGGGTTGGGTAGGGGCAGAGAGAAAGGGAGAGAGAAAATCCCAAGCAGGCTCAATGCTGTCAGCACAGAGCCCAACTGGGGGCTTGATCTCACAAACTGTGAGATCAGGACCTGAGCTGAAACCAAGAGTTGGCTGCTTAACCAACTAAGCCACCTAGGTGCTCCTGAACAACAGGTATTTGTTGAGAATCTATTGTACAAAAATCTATTGTACAGAAATTGAGGTATGACCACTGGAAAAAAAAATCATGTGTTTTCCATTTCCCCTTGAACCTCAACAGTGGTCTCAAATCACTTGAAAGCAAATTTTTTCCATTTTCCTTAAGCATTCTAATTTAATGAAGAAATTGAATGAAAATCAGCTGAAGCTTATTAAGACCCTTGGCCCATAAAATGGAGTAGATACACATCTACTTAAGTATCTATCAATGATCTATGTATTTATGTGTACTTATGTACCTATGTATCTATCTATATCCATACATCTATATGTGTGTATGCATGATTAAGACATATTAAAAATGAGATGCCATTGTTTTGCAGAGAGCTAGGGAAACATCCTTACAATCCAAAAGCCTTAATTTAATTGTATTGGAAAAAGAGGGTAGATTGCACTTACACAAAGAATTTTGCAGTCCCTTTCCTGTCCACAGTGTGCTCCGCCTCCCACAACTTTCCCTTTTCTTCCTCCCATTCTTGTTCTCCCACATCTCTCCCTCTTTTTGCTTTATTAGAGAATCTTTGCCATTTAGCCAGAAGTAAGCCTCCAGGCAATACCCCCTGTTCCAATAAAGCAGCCCTTTTGTCAATGGCGGTAATGATTACCTCTTTTGCAGCTGCCCCTGGTGTTGCATTTTGTAACACAATTTGGCCTCTTTGGGCTCTGGTTAGTCCTATTTAACTTACTGCAGGGGTCCCCTGTTTGATCTCTAATTGATATAATTGACTGGGAATAATCGGGAAGGCTTTATAGATGTTTATTGATAGCTAATTTTCCTTCATCCATTGTTTAATTCGATAAGAGCATAACCTAATTTATTGTCACTCCAATAGGGATCCATTACCCTTTTGATAAATGCTTCTGGGGCCAACTTGTCAGTAACTGATTTCAAAGAGCTGTTTAGCCCACAGAGTCCATCATTAGTTAATGGCAGTTTAGAAAGCTAATGATGTTATAAATTACAATCAATAAGAACATGGAAATTACAGTTGTTGAGCAAGATAACACTGTGTTATTAAACCGACACCAAACCACACCTAGTGCTTCCTGTATTTGTGGAGGCTTTGTGCATCCATTTACTAATCTTCGTGATTAACCCAGAAAGCCATGGATCGGGAAGGAAATGAGGGCATAGTGGTACTCATGCTTACAGCACGTTTCTGAAGGAAAGAAGAATTATGCCAGGTTCCTCCGTCATGGAGGGAACCCAGGGAACAGCACAGGAGCACTCTTATGTCCACAGCTGTGCATCTCCTCAAGTCTTTAATCTGAGCCTATCATGCTTCCTCACAAATCCTGACTTAGCAAAAGTAACACCTTGAATTTATCCACACAGATGCTTAATTGACTAACCCTTGGAGTTTCCAGATAATGTCATCTATTTTATTCAAAGTGTCTTGTCTGCAAGCAGATTTTCTCCTTTTGAATAAACACCACTGGAGCACCTTATGGAGCTGTGTTCGGATACTTCACATAACCACATGAAGGTATGCATTTTGCTTCTTCCATAAATAGCACCATCAATCAATCTTCTAGAACTTTTGGTGCTCAAAGTTGCAAATGAGCATGAACGCATTTCTTAATGCACCCAGAATTGATTCAGGACATTCCGTTGCGTTTCGATCTTTACTGGTGTGAGGACAGATCTTCCATACTGAGTTCTCAGTGGTTGAAACGAGTCAGCCTTCTTACTGATAAAGGACCTCATCACTAGCAGAATCTTTTTTGTTTTAGTCTCTGGGTCTCATTTGTTCCTGGAAGTCACTTATCTCCCTTAACGGCTCATCTGAGTAATGGAGGGATAAATGTTCATTCTTCCAATTATGCATTCCACTTTCCCAGTCCGTAGACAATAGATTTCCCATCAATTCTTCTCTGAGGGGAAAAAACTGTTTCTCATCCCATCCCTTGTTTTCAACTAATACAGCAGTGGGCAGAGTGAGCTCCAGACAGGGATTGAGCCATCGGCAGAATCTGTCTTCCTGTACTAATGCTCTATTTTTTTAATTTTTTTCAGTCTTACTTGTACAGCATAGAGAGAAAAACTAAGGCACTGTAAACTGATAAGACTCAGTTCAAAATGGAATTGTCAGACTGTAAAAAATTTAAAACGTATATTTTGAAAAATTATTCTCAATAATCAGACAAGGTAAAGGATGAAAACATCTCTCAGAATAAGGGATTTTTTTTTAATTTAATTTTTTTATTTATTTTTTGAGAGACAGAGAGAGACAGCGTGAGCAGGGGAGGGTCAGAGAGAGAGGGAGACACAGAATCAGAATCAGGCTCCAGGCTCTGAGCTGTCAGCACAGAGCCTGACACAGGGCTCGAACCCACGAACTGTGAGATTATGACCTGAGCTGAAGCCGGATGCTTAACCGACTGAGACACCCAGGCACCCCTAAGGGATTTGTTTTAAGAAGAATTAGAGCAGGATAAAATACCCCTACTTAGGGGTATGGCTCATACTTTGTAAGTCTTTAGTTCCTAAGAATCTATAAAACCTAAAGCTGCTAAGTTCTGCCCTTTGAATCCTTATAACTCATTGAAGTAAATGGAGGAATTATGTACTAAATACTGGAAACAGGTTCTTCTTCTCTTACACAAGTTATTTTTATCAGTATATGGTCTTTCTTATTCTTACAACATTCAGTAATGTCTTCTTGAGGAAGTATATAATGTTCAACTGGATCTTCATTGATATGCTATTTAGTTCTCAGTAAGACATAAATTCTCGTCATAAATGTTATCAGTGTTTCAATGATTAAAAGTAATATCCTCTAGAGGGAAGAGAAGATGGGGATTTACTTTTTAGTGGCTACAGACTTTCAGAGTAGGATGGTGAGAAAGTTTTGCAGATAGTTATGATGGTTGCATAATAATACAAATGTATAAAATACCACTGAACTGTACTCTTAAAAATGGTGACAACATTAGATTTTATCTTACATTCATTTTACCACAATATAAAAGTCATACTTTCTAAAGCACTGCTTGCCTTTTAAATTACTATAATCATTTTGATATAATAATATTCAATAATCAGAATTTAATGTGGACAGAAAACATGCAAAAAAATCCTGTCATTTGGAAAAGGTTTAAAATGCAGGTGATCATATCTGTGTCCAGTCACCTAGTTCATCCATATTGGGTACTTCAGAGAAGTTAGAAAATCACGTGACTCTACCTTTTGGTTTTGTCTCTGAAGCAGAAAAGAGAAGATAAAGCAGGACTAAGAGATTCTTGGTGCACATGGAATGATTTCAGTTTAATCAGTATTTCCCAGGGAAATTTTTAGAAGGGGCACCCAAATTTCAGGACTTCTTTTCTTAATCTATTCATTTAACAAATATGTATTGAGGGTTATCTAGCACGGTACTAGAGTAGGTGCTGTGGAGAATGAAAGTACTTTCCCCAAGGAGATCCAATTCTGATTCCAGAGAGAAAACACCAAGTGCAAGAAAAGGGTGGGGGAAAAATTGAGCTAATGATATAAGTGGCAATATGGGATTGTCCCAAGCAGAGTATGATTATTTGCCAAATGAGCTACAAACCAAGAGCAACAAAAGGTTATTCACTGCTCAGATCGGAGACAGCTTTTTTTTTCATTTTTTTTTTTTTTTTGAGACAGAGAGAGACAGAATGTGAACAAGGAAGGGGCAGAGAGAGAGGGAGACACAGAATCTGAAACAGGCTCCAGGCTTTGAGCTGTCAGCACAGAACCCAATGCAGGGCTCGAACCCACGAACCGTGAGATCATAACCTGAGCCAAAGTTGGATGCTTAACTGACTGAGCCACCCAGGTGCCCCCGGAGACAACTTTTTAAGGAAGGCAGGGCACAAAGTGATTGTGGATGTGAGTCAATTCAGAGAGAATAAAGGGAACAGGAAAGGGAAGGGGAGAACATGAGCAAAGCTAAAGAGTTGGCAATTGATACAGCATGTCCGGCAGGCAGTGAGGTCATTCCTTTAGCCAGGATGGACCTCAGGGAGACTCTGAGTCACACCACAGTAATTGTCTGCCTCTCAGATGGCAAATCCTTGAAAGCAAATAGTGTCAGCTAGGATAGAAAGGAAGGGTTCTCAGCACCATTTAATGTGGAAGAATCAGGATTAGATAGGTTATGGGATGGGGTTATGGAAGGAGGAAATCAATGATGTAGTGACAGTGAAGGGTCCTTTGTTAACTCTGAGAAAATATACATGTACATATGCATACATATATGTACATATACACATATGTACACATATATACATATATGTATGTATATAATATTGTGTTTGGGTATATTCATTCATAAGCATATATTTCATGTAAATATATATATAATTTCTTATAGTTAGTACTATTCTAAGAAAGCAGAAATGGGAAAAAAATGATTGGCTCCAAAACATAAGATCGAATTCTAAGATAGGGGTTTATATAAACACACAACAAAACACCAGGCACAATTTGAAACATGTTCCTTGTTTTATTCACTTAATATAAACGTAAGCTCTGTAAGGGTAAGAATTTCCATATGTCCTATTCACTACTGTCTCCTCAGCACCTAGAAGAGCACCTAACACATAATAGATACTCAGTGAACAACTTATGGCCGCATTTGTTAAATGGTTTGTCCTGCAAAAATACAGGTTTAAAGCAGCCTTTTGCACTATCTCTGTCTCAACAGGACTGGGTAGTTCATTGTTCATTCATTTATTCGGTCTCTTTGTTTAATGCTTAGTAGGTGCTCGATAAGGATACAATGAAACAGTCTCTGCTCTATTGAAGAATATACTCTAACTTGAAGATAGATATTAAGGAAATAAACAAATGAAATAGAATGGCAAACTGTGTGGCAAGAACTGTGTAAGACAAGTTTAAGGTTCTCTGGGTATACAATGAGATGTGGGTCCCTGTGGTGACCCAGGAGCTAAAAGAATCTTAATTACCGTAAATCCCAAAAAGCAAGACTTCTTTTTTTTTCTTGTTTTTTTGTTTTTTGGCACAGCACTTAGCGTAGGGTTCTGTACACAGTAATTGATCAACGGATACGTACTGAATAGAGTTGTTTTCAAATTGGTGGTCCAAATATTTCACTCATTAATGAAAATAGTCAATTAGCCAGGACGCTCTACTACTTAATAATTCTAGATAAACAGATTATTTATTCTCATTTATTTTTTTCTGGAAAAAGAGAGAAAAAAGTTAGATGCACAATCCCCCTCATTGCATAACTTCGCATAGTATAAAGTTAAACTCAAATTTCAAAAGTGTGGAAGATAGTTATTTCCTGTTTATATTGGTTTATTCCTCAATGTGCCAATTTTATTCATTGGAAGGATGAGGGAACTCTATTTAAGGATCATGTGTGAGGTAGGTATAAAGTGTCATGTCTACCATTTCCAAGCTTTAGATTTTCACTGAACCACTGCATGAGAGAGTACATTTTTACTGTACAAAGCATGAATATACCACTGTACATGTTTTGCGTTTCCCTAAGGCTTAACATTGAGCCATATCTTACAGAGTCTCCACTTGAGGGCAGAAGGAGAATTGGGAGGAGGAGGGGGTTCCCACCAAACACTTGTCTCTCTGCCTCCCTGTCCAGTCTCTGAGCATCTCCCCTTTCACTGGTAGCATCAAAATCATCTTCATAGAAATCATTCGTAATCTTGCAAAAATGAATAGTGATATTGGGTTGGGGATAAACAGCAGGGCAGACAAGATCTTAAAAAATAAATGAAATATTCTACATCCAGACATGGGCCATTAACAGTAAGTAAGAGAAGCAGCCCCGTGCAAGTCCCAGAGAGGGCACGGGTCTGGGGCGGCTCCGCATCTGTCTTCTGTGAGCCATTGGCTGCCTTTCCACTGTGCTCTCTTTGCTCCTCTGAAGACACAGTAGAGGCTGAGCAAGTGGAGGGAGCTGCTTGCAGATTGATTTCCTTGCTTCAATAGCTACTTGACATGGCAAAGTTTGGCTCCATTCTGTTTTCAAATTGAAAATTTATACGGAAATGAGAAAAACCACCACACCCAACAATGAATTAATAATAGCTGCCAACTAGCTGCAAGACCCATTATACTCATAATGCTTCCCGATGCCGTTCTCACTGCCTGCGACACAGAATTTGTCCTTAAGCTGCTTATTTCCAAACTACATGTGAAGACAACAAATTGTACGGCATGTTTATCCAATAAGGCATAGCAAGGAAACTAAAGAATCAGACGGGAGGGAGTGAAAAGAAATAGAAATTTAGCAGCTAGCCGGCCTGAAATGAAGCAGGCAAGATTACAAGACACATGTACATTCTCCACGGTCCCTAAAGTCTCTAGCGAAAAGGTAGAAATGAACTAATTTATTAGTAAAATCACATCAGGGGCAGTAATTTCATGTTAGTGAATTTACATGTAATAACATTAGGCTCCCCACCTCCATTTCACCAGTGTGGCCCTATCCGATGATGAATGAGGTGCCTAAAGAAAGATGATAGTTTGATTGTTTTCACAGCAAACAGATCAGCATTTTAATTTCTTGCCTCTGTGTTTATTGCTTATTTGGCCCCTTGCTCGGCTTGTAAAAACTTGGCTAAATGGAAATGAATAAATGTAATTACTGCGGGTGACAGTGGTAATCTGTGTGGGTTTTTCATATTGGCTTTGCCAGCGTTAATCTAATCACTGGAGAATATGTGTCACCGCACAAATGCACTGACAGAAAGCAGAGTTCTCAGTCAGTGCCAAATAGACACAGGCTGCGGACGGCTGTTTCTGCACCCGCCGTTCCTGTCCCCTCCGCTACCGGAGCAGAGGCTTCCAAAGTATCCTGAGAGGTGAATGTGCGCGCAGGAAGGGCTTCCTGGTTTGGGAGAAGCCCAGAGGAGGTTCACACATGGTCCTGACGCCAAAACTAATGGCAACCAGTGTTTCCCCCGGTGTGAGGACGAGGTGTCCCAGGGCACAGGGCGAAGTGAAGATTGAAATTTTCCATTTCTCCCCAGTGCTAAATGGCTGGGAGGGCTGGTTAATAAGTGGCGTCACCTTTCAGGGTTTTGTTTTCCAACTACAAGAGGGAGATGGGACAAGTCAGATTGTTTGATGTTTGCATGCCAGGGAGCAGCGGGGGGTGAGCCAGGCAATCAGTGTGGGGTAGGAAGGATGAAATGAGATAATGTATGTTAAAGTGTCTTGAGAACTACAAAGCAAAGCTAAATGGAGCAGAAGAGAGTCCTTCGAAACAGACTTTATTATAGACAAGATTTATTTTATCAAAGCAGCAGGGAAGCAAAGGCTTATTCAGTAAATGGTAGTTGGACGGCTGGTTAGCATTTCAGGAAAAAAAAAAATCAAGATTTGAAACTCTGAATACTGGTCAAAAGTAATTCCAGTTGGATAAAATAATTAAATACAAAAACAAAATGTTAGGGAAACCAGATGAGGAATTTAATATTCACTGGATTTGAGGGATTTGAGAGAAGACTCTACACTGAAAAATGGTTAAAGATATCATGATGGAAGAATAAATAAATTTGATGACATTCAAGCTACAAACTTCTGCAGTCAAAATAAGGTATCCCAAATGGGAAAGAACACAATATTTTCAGCAAATAAGGCAAGGGCTAATAATTATGTTATTTTGAAATTATGAAAAGCTCCCAGATAGTTATTTGAGAAAAACAAGACCCATAGGTAATTGACAGAAAGGAAATAGATGGGAAGGGTCCAAAGAGAAATACAGCTAACAGATGTGAGAGGAAAAATGTCCAAACTTTCCAAGAATCAAAGAAAAGCAAATTTAAGCAAATTAGTACAAAAAGATGATGCCTGGCTCTTTCCAATGTGTGGATAGACTGAAAAGATCTAAACTACCGATGGCAGCTGAAGGTAGCATAAGCTTTTTGGAAACTAAGAAACATAAGAGTTGTCTAGTTTTGACCTAGTAATTCTACTTTGGGAAATATAATTTAAGTAATATTTTAAAAGAAGTAAGTGACTCTTCTCTCCAAATATGTATAATAGTGAAAAGGTAGAAATAATTAAATGGTTACACCTTATTGTTCAATATTTAAATAATTAAGCAAATTAACTTCTCTTTCTATAGAAATATTTTTTTTAATAAAAAGTATGAAGACTTTACCAATGTGGTACTATTAGGGGGAAAACAATCTGCAAAATTGTGCTTTCCCAGAGCCTCCATTGGATTTCTCAAATCTCATAGGCTAGTACTAGGTCATATGCCCATTTCTAACCAATCATTGGCAAAAAAAAAAAAAAAAAAAAAAAAAAACCCTCACAAACAAACTGAGATAACATGATTGACTTAGAACAATCATTTTGTAGATGGTATTAGGGTATATACTATGGAAAGGAATAAAGACCATGAAATGATACTCTTAGGGGAAAATAGACACTAGATACATGGGGGTAGGGGAAGAAAAACATGGTATATAAGAGGGTAAATAGAAATTACATGTACTTGGAAAATTGAAAAATTAGGGGAATGACTGTCGTTTCTTAAGTGAGATACCAAAAATAATCTAATAATCTTTGTTCCAAATTTTAGAGAAAAGAAAGGAAGGAGAGAGAGAAAGACAAAGAGGGAGGATAGAGAGAGAATGGGAAGGAGGGAGAAAGGAAAGAAAAAATTAAAACAAATAAGGTAAAGAAAGGAAGAAGTGAGACTAGAGAAAGTGAGGAAAGAACATCAGTCTTGGAACAGAAACCCTGGTATCTAACCCCTTCTATGTAAAACAAAGACTTTTATCATCAGATTTTCAACCTACAGATGCTATCAGGATATAAGGCCTCGGGCAATCTGCTAGGAAGGTGGCTGACAGGCTTAGAACTTTTTTTATAAAGCCTAAGAAGCATGACAAAACCAAAGTGAGGCCCTCTCTGAGGAAGGCAATACAAGGTCTACTCTGACCCAGAGTATAGTAGGTAGAACTTGACTCTTTTAAGATGCAGTGCAGGAACTAAGTCATGATAAAAGACAGCAAACCAAAAAGTGTAACAGTCAGCCAGACCTGTCAACAAAAAGCATCTTCACTCAAGAGAGTTAAACTTTAAACAAACAAACAAACAAATGAACAAACAAAAACCCTCAAGGAATATCAGGTCAAAATAGCTAACCTCCAGAGATGGGACATTGGCAACCTGGCAGACATGTTTGCAAAATGCCTCTTGCTGGCAGTTTATGTGCAGAGGGAATGGTAATCAATTTCAAAGTTCTTCCACTACCTCAGGTCTCTAGGGTGCATTGCAATAAGTTTAAATAGGAAAGGACTCCAGGCAAGGTGATCACTAGGAGAAAGAGTCTAGGTCCAGGAGTAGACCTAAAGCCTTGTCCACTGCTTCAGGGAGGCTGCGGAGCCATCTTTCCTGGATGAGAGTTTATAGCTGTTTTTACAGAATATCTACATAATTCTTTCCAGATCAGGTTAATCCAGGCATTGAACCTTCCAGAAATTGGATTTTCTGGTTCTGTGAGTCAGTGATTTGGATTCTCATTTTGTCTGACAATCAGAGATGGTTTTCCTCCATTGACACCCAGGAAGCTGGAACCAGTGACCTCAGGGAGAGAGATTTCAAAGCTCCAGCTTCACCACCAGCCTCCCAACTTCACTACTGGGGAAGGGAAATCAAGTGGACTCACTGCCTCTAGTTTGGAATGTGAGAACTAAAGTACAAACACAGTACTCTCACTTGACAAAAAATAAAGATGGGGAAAAGTTTCTTTTATGTTTCAGGAAATTATTACATTTCGGTGAAGTGCTTAGAGGTATAATACGAGCTGGATAATTTTCACAGCATTTGATGTAGCGAGTGTTGTGGGGCTTTTCCATGACACATAATCAGTATTAAGCCAACATTTATAAAATAAAAAATGAAACCAAGTTTCTCACCAGGAAAATTGGTTTCCCTTCAACAAGATGTCCTACGGCAGCCTTATAATTTTTAGGTTTCAGTTTTCAGTACTCTCTTTTACCACAAGGGATGACGTTCAGAAAATAAAGAATCCTAGGTGTCCCCTAAAAGGAAGTATACCAAAATATTAGTTGAGCATCTGACCCCCCAAGTAAATCAATATTTAATTATAATCATTAGTTTGAAACTTCTTGCCCTCTATCATTAAAAAAAATCTGCTTTCTTTATTTTTCTCTTTTGAATAACTTTACAGATTAACCCTCTTCCTAATAATACTGCACTTAGAATAAAAAAGTGATTTTGACATGTCTAAGGAGAACTACATAAATTAATGCTATTAATATTGTTTAAATTTAAGATATTGTGTGAAATAAATGACAGTCTAGACTATAGTCCCTGCCCTTTCATACCACATATTGAACAGGGGAAATAAAGTATCCACACTTATGAAAGTAAGAGATATATAAAACATCATGATGAAATGGCTCAAAGTATGATCTACACATGATCTTTATCAGACACATTTAGTAGGCTTGTTAAAAGGCATATGCCAGGGGACCATCCCAGATTTATTGAGTCAGAAATTCATGGGACTAGAGCCTTGGAAGCTACGTTTTATAAGCACTCCAAAGTTTGTGAATATTTGCATTATATGAAGCTACTAGAAAATATTAAGGACTAGCAGTGATCTAAGCAAGCAGCAGAAGGGGGAGATTATATCTAGTTGAGATAATCAGGAAAAGTGACTGAGTAAGTGATATTTGAACTTGGTTTTGAATAATGAGAAGTATTTTGGTAGTGATGGGAAGACAATACAAAAGATAAGGATGTAACATTTGAAAAATGCCAATAGGGAAAGAAAGCCAACTGGTTTGGTTCATGTTGAGAAGAATTTGAAGATGCTGGAAAGATCATTTAAAGAGCTCTTGAATGTCTAGCCAAGATCTGTAGACTTTTCCTTTAAAAAAAGTGTAAGGTAAATATTTCGATATAAACAAGGCAATACACTACTAAAGTAAAACCTAATTTAAAGAGTATGAACATTTTTGAGTTGTTGAGCTAACGATGACCTTATCAGAGCATTCACTATATTAAAAACAAAATACAAAAGTGAAGAGTCTCTCAAAAATCATCTTTTCTAAGTACTGTGCCCAGAAAAACCAGGAGTTTTGTGAGAATTACAAAAGTAATTTTCCCTGCCTCTTCAATTGCCACAATGGCCAACTGATTCTGTTTTCTATTTACAGTTCAAGGAAGCTGATCTATATCCCATGTTTTTCTTGCTCAAATGCATTTTCTCTCTTTTTACAAGTGGAAAGTGGAGGGGGGAGGCACTGTGGAAAAATCTATTCTGATGCCCAGAGCCAAACTCCTATTCCATTGATGAGTGAGAAAGGGAAACTGTATGAAAAGTTAACTGCTGGAAAATCTGTCACAGTGAGTTGGCCCTACTCTGTGTGTGTATTAATAGGTGGATTCCTACTGCCTTTATCTGCAAAGGTGAAAACTGATGAGAGCACTATCTATCCTTCTGGTGCCCTGCTGGTGGCAGCCTGGGGAATCAGGGTACACGAAGTTTGCAGTTTCATGTCAGGCAAAGGGGTGGCTCTGACAAACTCAGGTAAAAGGACACCATGCTGTTTGAGGGTTCTGGCCCCTGACTGGGGGTTGCCTAACTCTTGTGAAGGCTTCCTCTGCAGGGGAAAAACAAGATCTAAGTAAATGAAGGAGGAAAAGAGAAAGAAGGAGACTGAGACACTGCAAGAGCAGAACAGAATGCAGTAGTTAAACCAGAAAGATGCTCTAAATCCTCCATTAATGGGACCATAATTTAAAATAGGGCTTGTGGGGCACCTGTGTGGCTGAATCAGTTGAGTGACCAACTTCTATTCAGGTCATGATCTCACGGTTCGTGAGTTCCAGCCCTTGCCTTGGGCTCTATGCTGACAGCTCAGAGCTTGGAACCTGCTTCAGATTCTGTGTCTCCCCATCTCTCTCTCTCTGCCATTCCCTGCCTACCCTCTCTGTTTCCCTCTCAAAATAATTAAATTTTTAAAAACAAAACAAAACAAAACAAATGGGGCTTGCATGGTTATATCCCAGTACGATTTAGGATCCAACAACAAGGGGCCAAAACACAAAGTTTAAAGAGGCAAATGAAGTAAAAATAGGAATGGGCAGTAAATGAAGGTACCAAAGAAGACAGACTTAGTAAACATTGAGGGTAGATGGGAAAGAAGTATGGAGTCAGGAGATTTCCTAGTGACTGGTGAAACATACCTAGAGAAATACAGAAAACGCTGATGAAGACACAGCTTCAGAAGCTGTCCTACATCTCTGAATGGTGTCCGTGCCATTTTCCCTTTGCTGGGACACACGACCTCAGTGCTAGCCAGGCCTTCTCCTTCCACAGCCTTTGCTGTGTATCCAGTTCCACCCTCTGCGAGCGTCTCTTCTCTCATATCCTCCGACCTTTTGAGATGTGTTTGCAAACCTTCTGACGGTAATTCTCACCTGCAGAACCAGGGGTGGTGGGAGCGATGACTTTGCCAGCCAAAGTTCCTGACAGGTACGTTTCAGACATACATGCTTTGAAGAACACTCATCATCATACTTAAAATGTTTTTATTGATATATATAGTTCAGATACGACATTGTGTAAATCTAAAGGGTTCATGTTAATCTGATACTTGTACATAGTATAATATGAATGCTTGTGGTGGTAATTAACACCTCAATCTGCTTACATAACTGTCAGTTTACTTTTTATTGAAACATGTTATCCACAAATAAGGGGCAGGTTGAGAATAATGCTGGCCCTTTACTCTGTCCTGCACATCTTCCTGCTATTTTGTGCACCTACATAGTTAAAGTGAACTTGAGTCTTTCTCTCCACAAAAGAAACAAACACACAGAATCCTGGTGAGCTTGTTCCCGTTTTCTCTGTGAGACACAGTGTAGGTGAGACATTTAGTAATAGTGAGTCGTTACATCCTGAATCTTAAAATACTGGAATCACTATTACATTATATATATATTATGCATGTCAAATAAAATGATTATAGAAACATTAGGTAATTGTTTTTAGATCTTACTATGAGCCAAGCGCTGTGGAAGGTACTTTTCATGTGTTAGCACTTTAAATCATCGAAAGTAACGGGGGAGGTATATGTGATCATGACCCTCATTTTATAGAAGTGAAGACTGAATCATAAACAAGTTAAGTGGTTCACTCAAGAAGACACAAGTAGGAAGGGATGAAGCAGTAATTCTAATGCCTGAGTTCACAATCCTTAAATCGTAATAACTTCAAATGGCTTTGTAACTTTTAAAAACAGTAAGTGGCATATACTGCCTAAACACCCCACACTCACAGGGAACAAATACAAAGAACTTTGGTTTATGCAAAATGAGCGCTGTGTGTGTGTGTGTGTGTGTGTGTGTGTGCGCGCGCACGCAAGTGAAATGGTTGTAGAAAACAAATCTAACACATCTAACATCTATTATCATGAGGAACTGAATAATAGAGTCTGGAGAAGCTGAGTACTAAAGATATGACAATAGCACTAAAAAAATCAACAAAAGGCCAAAGACCCTGGTTGTTTTGTTTTGTTTTGTTAGCTCTGGCCTGGATGGAAGCTCTGGGTATTTATCATGTAGGTAAACATTGGAATGGAGGACACACTCCACAAATTCTTCAAATTGGAAAGGAATCCACCTGATAAAGGAGAAGCAAGTTGGCAGAGGCTCTCCTGCCTGAAATGCCTCGGAAAAGACCCATGGGTGGCTCAGTTGGTCAAGCATCAGACTTTGGCTCAGGTCATGACCTCATGATTCACAAGTTCAAGCCCTGCGTGGGGGTCCATGCTGACAGCTCAGAACCTAGAGCCTGCTTCAGATTCTGTGTCTCCCTCTGTCTCTGTCTGTCTCTGTCTCTGTCTCTCTCTCTCTCGTTCTCTCTCTCAAAAATAAACATTAACAACAACAACAAAAATTCCTCAGAAAGGTCTTTGAGAAGAACCTTTGAGAAAGGCTCACCATGTGGTTCCACGCAGCTAGAACTGAGGCTGGAGTATCTCTTGAAGCCTTCTGTTTATTTGGGCTCATCACATCCTGCCTACCCTCCTGCGCAGCTATTGGTTGGTTTGCTTTCATGTACGCGTGAGCACAAGAAATGACACTGGGAATAAACCCTTGCATTGGTATTCTATGTCCATCGGCAATTGTCTTAAGCCTTCCTCCTTAAGGTTTCAATTACAGAAGATAGTGTTAACTTTTCATGGGCTTCAATTTAACATCTGCTCCTGCCAGGTTTATTTCATCTGGCCTGGGAGAAACAATGGAAGTAACACTATCCTTTTCTCCTGCTCTGCCTGATGAAATGGGATATAAAACACAGAATGATGGCATAGGTGGAAACGTATGGGAGTTCCTCTACCTTTGCTGGATTAAGTCTTCAGTGATCAAGGAGAATATTAACAAAGATTTAATTAGGTGGTAGAGGAAAGGATATGAGATGCCCTTCTTTTTTTTCTTCTGATGGGTGAGAGAATATGGGTTCCATGTCATTATGAAACTATCATTAGCTCCCTAGTTTATAACTGTACTAAAAAGGCTGCATGAAGGAGGCTTGAAGCAAGAAATAAAAATAGCAACTAGAAATAATAATAACAGATGCAAAACTTATATACCAAAAAGGAGAAACTATATAATATTTTCTTAATCCTTATTTCTATTTCTGGTAAACAAAATGGTTTAATATGGATCCTTTAGAGCTACATGGTAGCGGTCCCATGGATGCCAGACAGAGGCACACAGAAGAGACTCTTGCTGATTTTGCTGTCTAGACTAGGGCTTACATTGATTAGTTTATATAAAAATAATGAAAGAACTGGCCAATAAAAACAGAATTAGCTAAAGAAAGGCTTCTGGACCCAAATGTAAGTCAAATGCCTGAAGCTCTGGGAAGAGAATGGATTATTGGTTATTTGATTTTTTTGTTGTTGCCTGCCCATAAGTAATAGAAGTTGGTTTGGGTACATTCTTTGGTTTTAAACCATCAAGGTTTCCCCCCAAATATTATTTCTCAAATTGTATTTGTTGAGACAACACAAAGGTTATCTATTTCCTTTTGCTAGTATATGGCTGCAAGGACAGGAAGTAAAAGTGGAAATGGTAAATTGACAGAACATCTGATAGATTCTAGAAAATTCACTAATTGGGTCTCTTTTTACAAAGTCCTTTTGAAAAAGAAATGTAGGGGAGAATAAAGTTTTAGATTAAGGAAGGGTTTAACATTTTACAGACATGAACTTGTTCCTCTAGGTCTGGATTCACTCCCTACAATAAAAATGTCAAGCCAGAAAAACCACACTCTCTTGTGAAATTTAAGCACACTCCCTCTTAAGGAGAGGCTATTGTAAATGTAATTAAATGAGACACTGACTTAAACAAATTGTTATGTAGGTTACAATAAAATTATAAACATAATCCCCAAAAGTTAATTCACTACAGTTGTTTAAAAATATCAGCAATAACTCTTATATGTCACTACATATAAGAAATCCATATAAGAATTTGGTTCTAAGTTGGGATATTGTCCCACAAAATATAAAGAGAATACTCTGTAAAAGGTTGTATTGGTGAAACATACTCTAGATGAAAACAAAATTTTGATACCTAGCATTAGTCAGTTGATTAGCCTGGTGAATATCACCAAAGAATGAAAGAGAATCTAATAACCTCAACATTATTTTGAAGGTAGATAATAAATATATAAAATTAGAACAAAGTGAAAGTGATTATCTGCTTCATAATCAACAGATTATAAACCACCCCTTGTTATTTTTCATATATAAAATAAAAAATGCTGGGGCACCTTGGTGGCTCAGTCTGTTAAGCATCCGATTTCGACTCAGGTCATGATCTCGTGGTCCTTGGATTTCCAGTCCCACATTGGGCTCTGTGCTGACCTGCTTCAGATTCTCTCTCTCCCTCTCTCTCTCTCTGCCCCTCCCCTGCTCAGGCTCTGTGTCTCCCACTCTCAAAAATGAATAAATGTTAAAAAAAATAATTTAAAAAATAAAATAGAAAATTTTACATAATAATTACATTTCTTTAGATCAGCCACAGTTGGAAAAATTAATTAAAATATATTTTATTTGTAATGGTATTCCAAAAATAAAATGTCTAAGAATAAATCTATAAAAATATATGTAAGACTTGTTATGGAAAAATCTTATAAATTTTATAGATAAACATTTTAAAAATCTAAATAAATGGAGACACACACTATGCTCATGAATACAAAATTTCAATATCATAAAGTCAAATTTTCTCAAACTGGTGTACAATTTCAATGACATGTCAGTGAAAATGTTAGAATTTCTTTAATATAAAAACTGACTAGAGGTTTCTAAAATTTAAATGGTAGAGAAAAACATTTTTAAAAATAGCCAAACACTGCTGAGGAGAAAAAGAACTAATGCATGGCATGAGGTGTACATGATTTGCACCAATAATGAGAAGCTACTTATTCTAAAAATATCATGGTACTGACTTAGGGACTAATAAAGGAACCAAGAGAATAGAAGTTGAGCCACAAAACAGGCTTATGCATATATGGCATCGTGATATATAACGAAGTTCACATTGCATATCATTGGACAAAGGATGGGTTATATAAAACAAGGTATGGAAGAAAACCAATTATTTGTTGAGAAAAATTTAAATCCCTAGCTTACACATCACAAACATCAATTCTAGATGGATTAAAGACAGCTTCATTCAATTTGAGACTTACTGTTTAACAAAAGATACCATAAAGGCAACAAAATACTTGGAATATGTATAACAAGAGGATTAGTACATGGAACATAGAAAGAACTCCTATAAATCAGTAAGAGAAACTGTAGAACAGCCAGCAGCAGGCAGTTGACGTATAAGGACACACAACTGAACAATAAACATGAATAGAGATCAATCTCATTAATTATAAAGGAAGAACAAATTAAAGCCCCAATGCACTAGCATTTCATATCTTTTAAATTAGAAAACAAATAGAAAGGCATAGAAATGCCTTAGCAAAGATTTATGCAATAAAAATTCTCATCTTCTGCTAGTGTCATTAATGAATCAAGTTGAATAAATACACCCTCTAACACTTAGTAACTCTATTCCTAGGTATAAACTTGGAAAAGTACAGAATGATTGCTTATTTGTGATATCAAATTTTTTGATATCAAAATTATTTGTGATTGTGATATCAAAAACTGTAAAGTAAGTAACCATCACTGTAAAATGGGTAAACTGTGGTATATTTATTTACAAAATGTAATATCAGTAAATAAAGTCAACTACAAGTTTCAACATGGAGAAATCACAAAAGTATGATGTAAGGACACAATTTTTTTATATAAAATCAAAACAGCCTGAACCAAACAATATGTTATCAAAGAATCAGTATAAAAATACAAATTAATAACATATAAATGATTAACACCAAATCAGGATTATCATTACCTGGGTTGGGGGGAAGTACAAAGGTTCGTGAGTCATTAGGGAGGCGGAAGGGGAAAACACATAGCTGGCTGATAATGTTTTATTTCTTACGCCAAAAGGTAGGTATATAGTGCTTATCTTTTATTTTTTAAATGAACATAAACATTAATAATTTATATATATTTTAATCTTAAAAAAATTGTTCCAGGGTTAAGGTAAGTTTAGAGATTTCTAGTAAATTTACTTCTAGGGACTGTTGGAGGAGATCCTTGGGAAATAATGCAACCTTAAAGAGAGGGGCTAGGTCTATTACCTCTACTACTGAGAAATATTAGAAAAGATAGAAGATTGGAGCTCCTCTTAGAGTAAAGAGTTAGCAGCACATTTTAGGATATCCACATGTACCTCATCTAATCTTGTAAGAACTCTTCAAAGTAGATATGATTTTCTCAATGTTGGCAAAATGGGCTTGTTAGGCATTTCACAGAGAGATGGACACAATGACATGAGTCAACAGATCTGAATTCTAATCCAAATGCCCAATATTTTTTCCTTAAACTTAATATTTCTCAACTTTTGCACTCTTGACATTTTGCACCAGACATTTCCTTACTGCGTGGCCTGCCCTGTGTACTGTAGGATATTCAGTTAGCTCTCTGGGCTCAGTCCACTAGCACCCTGTTCCCCCACCTCTCCTCTGACTTGTTAGAACCAAAAATGTCTCTAGACATTGCCATAAGTCACTTGAGTAGCAAAACCTCCCTTATCGTCATCCTACAATTCTGAATATTTCAAATGACACCATGAGTTTAAATTTGCATGTTTGTATCTTTATACATTCATATAATAGTGAGTTTCTGAAAGCAATTTTCTTATTAAATTCTGTGCCTCTCGAGTTCACTGATTGTTTCCTTTGCTGTGCAGAAGCTTTTTATTTTGATTAGGTCCCAAGAGTTCATTTTGGTTTTTGTTTCCTTGCCTCCAGAGACGTGTTGAATAAGAAGTTGCTGCTACCAAGGTCAAAGAGGTTTTTGCCTGCTTTCTCCTTGAGGATTTTGATGACTTCCTGTCTTACATTTAGGTCTTTCATCCATTTTAAGTTTATTTTTATGTATGGTGTAAGAAAGTGGACCAGGTTTATTTTTCTGCATGTCTCTGTCCAGATTTCCCTGCACCACTTGCTGAAGAGATTGTCTGTAGTCCATTGGATATTCTTTCCTGCTTTGTCAAAGATTAATTGGCCATATACTTGTGAGTCCATTTCTGAGTTCTCTATTCTGTTCTGTTTATCTGAGTTTTTGTGCCAGTACCCTACTGTCTTGATGATTACAGCTTTGTAATACCTCTTGAAATCCAGGAGTGTGATGCCTCCTACTTCTTTTTTTCCAAGATTGCTTTGGCTTTTCAGAGTCTTTTCTGGTTCCATACAAATTTTAGGATTGTTTGTACTAGCCCTATGAAGAGTGTTGGTGGTATTTTAATAAGAATTGCATTGAATATGTAGATTGCTTTGGGTAGCATTGACATTTTAACAGTATTTTTTCTTCCTATCCAGGAGCATGAAATACTTTTCCTTTTTTTTTTTTTTTTGTCTTCTTAATTTCTTCCATAAGCTTTCTGTAGTTTTCAGTGTATAGATTTTTCACCTGTTTGGTTAGATGTATTCCTAGGTATTATACTTTTGGATGCAATTGTAAATGGGATCGGCTCCTTGAATCTTTCTGTTGCTTCTTGTTGGTGTGGAATGCAACTGATTTCTGTGCAAATTCTGTGGATTTGCTGAGTTTCTGGATCAGTAATAGCTGGTTTTTGGTGGAATCTTTTGGGTTTTCATCTAGAGTATCATGTCATCTGCAAAGAGTGAGAGTTTGACCTCCTCCTGGCTGATTTGGATGCCTTTTATTTCTTTGTGTTGTCTGATTGCTAAGGCGACACTATTGAACAACAGTGGTGAGAGTGAACATCCCAGTCTTGTTCCTGACTTTGGGGGAGAGCTCTGTTTTTCCCCATTAAGGATAATATTAGTTTTGGGTCTTTCACATATGGTTTTTATGATCTTGAGCTATGATCCTTCTATCTCTACTTTCTTGAGGGTTTTTATCAAGAAAGTATGCTGTATTTTGTCAAATGCTTTCTCTACATCTCTTGACAGGATCATGTGGTTCTTGTCCTTTCTTTTGTTGATGTGATGAAGCTTATTGATTATTTTATGGATTTCAAACCAGCCCTGCATCCCAGGTATAAATCCCACTTGGTCGTGGTGAATAATATTTTTAATGTATTGTTAGATCTAGTTGGCTAATATCTTGTTGAGGAATTTTACATCCATGTTCATCACGGAAATTGGTCTGTAGTTCTCCTTTTTAGTGCAGTCTTTGGTTTTGGAATCAAGGTAATGCTGGCTTCATAGGAAGAGTTGGGAAGTTTTCCTTTCATTTCTACTTTTGGGAGCAGCTTCAAGAGAATAGGTGTTCAATTTTCTTTAAATGTTTGGTAGAATTCCCCTGGAAAGCCATCTAGCCCTGGACTCGTGTTTTTTGGGAGATTTTTTGGATTACTAATTAGATTTCTTTACTGGTTATGGGTCTGTTCAAATTTTCTGTTTCTTCCTGTTTCAGTTTTGGTAGTTTATATGTTTCTAGGAATTTGTCCTTTTCTTCCAGATAGCCCATTTTATTGGCATATAATTGCTTATAATATTCTCTCATTGTTTGTATTTCTACTGTATTGGTTGTGATCTCTTCTCTTTCATTCTTGGTTTTATTTATTTGGGTCTTTTTCCATTTCTTTTTGATCAAACTGGCTAATGGTTTATCAATTTTGTTAATTCTTTCAAAGAACCACTTCTTGTTTCATTGATCTGTTCTGCTGTGTTTTTTTATTTGTTTGTTTGTTTGTTTTGGTTTTGATAGCATTGATTTCTGCTCTATCTTTATTATTTCCTATCTTCTGCTGGTTTGGGGTTTTATTTGCTTTTATTTTTCCAGCTCTTTGAGGTATACGGTTAGGTTGTGTGTCTGAGACCTTTCTTCCTTCTTTAGGAAGGCCTGGATTATTATATACTTTCCTCTTATGACCACCTTTTCTACATCCCAGAGGTTTTGGTCTGTGGTGTTATCATTTTCATTGCCTTCCATGTATTTTTTAATTTACTCTTGAATTTCTTGGTTAGCCCATTCAGTCATTAGTAGGATGGTCTTTAGTCTACAAGTATTTGTTATCTTTCCACATTTTTTCTTGTGGTTGATTTTGATTTTCATAATGTAAGATCTGAAAATATACATGGTATGATCTTGATCTTTTTGTACTTGCTGAGGGCTGATCTGTGTCCCAGTATGTGATCTGTTCTGAAGAACATTCTATGTTCACTGGAGAAGAATGTGTATTCCTCTGCTTTAGGATGAAATGTTCTGAATATGTCTGTTAAGTTGATCTGGTCCAGTGTGTCATTTAAAGCCATTGTTTCCTTGATTTTCTGTTTGGGTCATCTATCCATTGCTGTAAGTGGGATGTTGAAGTCTCCTATGATTATGGTATTATTATGGATGAGTGTCTTTGTGTTTGTGATTGATTTATGTATTTGGATGCTACCACATTTGGAGCATAAATGTTTACAATTGTTAGGTCTTTTTGGTGAATAGACCCCTTAATTATGACATAATACCCTTCTTCATCACTTGTTACACTCTTTATTTTAAAGTCTAGATTGTCTGATATAAGTATGGCTACTCTGGTTTTTATTTGTTGACCATTAGCATGATAGATGGTTCTCCATTCCCTTACTTTCAATCTCTAGGTCTAAAGCAGGTCTCTTGTAAGTAGCATATAGATGAATCTTGTTTTCTTTTCCATTCTGTTACCCTATGTCTTTTGATTGGAGCATTTAGTCCACTGACATTTAGAAGATATGAATTTATTGCCATTATGTTGCCTGTATAATTGGAGTTTCTGGTGGTGTTCTCTGGTCCTTTCTAGTCTTTGTTGCTTTTGGTCTTTTTTTTTTTTCTTTTCCCCTTTTTGCCTCTCAGAGAGTCCCCCTTAAATTTTTTTGCAGGTCTGGTTTAGTGGCCACAAACTCCTTTAGTTGTTGTTTGTCTGGGAAACATTTTTCTTTCCTTTTGTTTTGAGTGGCAGCCTTGCTAGATAAAGAATTCTTGGCTGCATATTTTTCCAATCCAGCACATTGAATATATCCTGTCACTCCTTTCTGGCCTACCAAATTTCTGTGGATAAGTCCATTTCAAACCTGATCTGTCTTCCCCTGTGGGTTAAAGACTTTTTTCACTTGCTGCTTTCATGACTTTTTTCCTTACCTGAGTATTTTGTGAATTTGACTATGATATTCCTTGTTGATGGTGAGATTTATTGAATCTATCTAATGGGAGTTCTCTGTGCTTTCTGGATTTGATGTCTGTGTCTTTCCCCAGGTTAGGAAAGTGTTCTGCTATGATTTGCTCACATGACTCTTCTACACCTTCTGTCACATCTTCTGGGACTCCTATGACTCTAATGTTATTCCTTTTTAATGAGCCACTGTTTTGTCTAATTCTTAAATTGTGCTCTTTTGCCTCAGTCTCCCTCTTTTTCTTCCTGCTTCACTATTCTCCATAAGTTTGTCTTCTATACCAATGATTCGCTGCTCTGCCTTATCCATCATTGCCACCATGGCATCCATTGGAGATTGCAGCTCAGTTATAGCATTTTTTATTTCATCCTGAAATAAAAAAATTTTACTTTTACTTTTCCTACCTCTGCAGAAAGGGATTCAAATCTATTTTCAGCCCTAGCTAGTATTCTTATTATCGTGATTCTAAATTCTGGTTTAGATATCTTGCTTGTATCTGTGTTAAGTCCCTGACTGTCATTTCTTCCTGCTCTTTCTTTTGGGGGTGAATTCCTTCATTTCATCATTTTGAAGGATGGAAAGGAATTAATAAGGTAAAACAATTTTTTTAATAAAATTAAAAACTTAAAAAAATTAAAACTAAAAAATGAAAAACAACACACACACAAATCAAATAAATGATGTTAGATCATAGGTGTGGTTTGGTATGATTGTTGAAAGGAGATTGATAGATTAGAGACAAAAGGGAAGGATAAGAAAAGAAAAAAAACTTTTTTGAACATTTGAAAAACCGAATACAACGAAATAGAGGAAAATGAAATGATGTAAGTAAAATAGGACTTGAAAAATTTACAAAAAAGTAAAAAATATAGTAGAAAAAATTACAGAAAATATTTTTAATAAAAATTGAAAATAAAAATAATTTTTTTCTCTATGTTCAAATATAAGAAAAGAAAAAGGGGAAAATTGAATAGATGGGAAAGATAAGACTGAAATATGATTGAAATTACATCATTTTCCCCTAGAATTCAAACTATAAAGTACTTTATAGTCTGTAAATTAAGCAGGTGGAGAGACTCGATATTGGCCCCGTTGGGCGGAGCTTGGTGTAATGGCTCCATTCTCCACTAGATGGCGCTGCTTAGCTTATTGGGGTGGGTCCTTGTGGCGCTTGTAGGTGTGTATGCGCATGCCCAGGAGGGGTGAAAATGGCATCACCCAGTTACCCAGTCTCTAGTATCAGAAGTGTGTTCTCCCCGAGCGGCAATGGTGCACCCCTCCTTTATCTTCGGCTGTCCTCCACTCCTCACTTTTACACTGTCCGTGACGGAGCAATCAGGTTGCCAGGCGGCACCTCTCTCCTGAGTTCTATCTCAGCTGTGGCTGTGTTTCCTAGCCCTCACTTCTAAGAGACTGTAGCTTTGACTGGCTCAGACCATCTGGGTGTGTGTCTCACCAAGCAAAGGCTAGGTACCTACCGCACCCAAGAATATTTGCAGGACTGCACTGCTGCTGATGCCCGGAGACCGCGGCTGGGTGCCAGCCTGTCCCAGAAAAAGTTCGCGAGATCGTGTAGCAGCAGAGGTTCAGGGTTTATGGAAAATCACAACACACACCTGGAGCCAAGCTTCACTCTTAAAAACCTTGTTCCAGCACCTGCGAATGTGGTTCTCCGGGGTCTGCCGGGACCTTTGTCTGTGTGGTGGCCTCACAGCCTCAACAAGATGTGCTCCTCGGGGGGAACTACCTCTCTGCGTGTGGCCTAAGCACCCTCGGACCTCGCTCTCCACCCTTGGGGATTCGCCCTTCACCAGAGCGACACCAGGTATGGAGCTGCTGCAGAGCCTCAGACTCTGCGCTCCTCTTGTTTATCGAGTTTTAATGGAATTTAAACCCTCTCCTTTTCCCTTCCTCCCTGTTTTGTTCAGTCCCTGCGGGCTCTTTCCACTTTCTCTCCAGCTGCTTGGGGGGGTGGGGGGAGGGGGCGGGGAGGGGGCGGCTCCCATACTCTCCCCTGTCTCGGTCTTATCTTCACAAGCAAAAACAGCTCTCTGCCCTTGGCGGCTTCCCTCTCCCCCAGTTCACCTGTGTGCGCCGGTACCTGCTGAGTTCTGAGGTTCAGATTGTGCAGATTGTTGTGTTAATCCTCAAATCCGTTTTCTAGGTGTTCAGGATGGTTTAGTGTTGATCTGGCTGTATTTCATAGATGAAAGAGTTGTTAGTTTTAGCCATTCTGACAGGTGTGAGGTGGTATTCTAATGTGGTTTTGAATTGTATTTCCCTGATGATGACTGATGTTGAGCATCTTTTCATGTGTCTGTTGGCCATCTGGGTGTTTTCTTTGGAAAAGTGTCTGTGTCTTCTGCCCATTTCTTTACTGGAATATTTGCTTTTTAGGTGTTGAGTTTGGTGAGTTCTGTATAGATTTTGGATACTAATCCCTCATCTGATTTGTAAATATCTGAGAGTCCTTTTTTTAAAAAAAAACCGTCTAAAAACTTTTAGCTCAATTAGGCTCAAATGAGTTAAAATAACTCCAGTAATATGAAGTCAAAAACTAAGGAAATAAAAATGGTGGCTGATGTATACATTTAAGACATCAATAACTTTGTCATTTATTGATTATTTGACTTATTATGACAATAATTATTTGTATACCAATCTAGTGATATTCTGTATCTGATCTATGATAACACCATTAATTGATTCAAAGTGCCTTATAATTTGTTAAATTGCAAATTGGAAAATGCATCTCCATGGTTTTCCATGGAAGGAGGTAATCAGGGGAATTTATCTGGAAATTGAGAATATAGTCTTTCATTTGTAAAAAAAAAAATATTAGTACCTATTTAATATCAGGAACTGTATTAGATATAAGTAGAAATGTGAAGAAGATATTTCTAGATTAATTCAATGATGCTTATCAAACAATGTTCAATCTATGGTTAGGAAAAATAGCATAGAGATTTGGCTAGTTTTGTTATTGAGCAAAAGGTTGGCTTTTGGGAAATTAAAATAGCATACATGTGTTTTGAAGCCTAGAGGAAAAGAGACTTTGAAAACTGTTAATGATCTCCTTATACACTCTGCTTTATTAAGACTTCAGTATTGTCATTAAAAACAGAAGGCAATATTACTCTTTTATCTAGTCTTCACACCAGAACAATTTTCATTCCACCAAAAAGAGAAGAAAACTGAGAAAGACATCAAGCATACTGACAATGCTTTCCGGCAGTGATTTCTCTTCATCTGACGTATCTTCAATATGCCTTATCTATACTTCTATTTTATTAGTGTACACACACATGTACAGAATTTTCTTCAGGAGTCAGGAGGATAAGAAAAGTCTCTTATCTGAGGCTTTTTGTGTCTGTTATTTTAAATTCTTTTTTAAGTAATTCACTTTTTATTGGGATAAAATTGGCACACAACATTATATTGGTTTCAGGTGTACAGCATAATGGTTTGATTTTTGCATTCTCTATAAAGTGGCCACCAAAATAATTCTAGTAACCATCCGTTATCATATAATTAATTCCCTTCAATCCTTTCAACTGGCACCAACCTCCTTTTGGTCTAATAACCACTAATCTGTTCTCTGTATCTTTTCATTTTGTTTACTCATTTGTTTTGTTTTTAGATTCCATATGTAAGTGAAATCATATTTATTTGTCTTTCTCTGTCTGACTTATTTCATTTCACACTCTACCTTCAATATCCATCGAAATGGCAAGTCTTTTTTCTTTTTTATGTCTGAATATTCCATCTTCTTTATGTGTTCATTCACCAGTGGACACTTAGGTTGCTTCCATATTTTGACTGTTGTAAATAATGCTGCAATGAACATAGGGACTCATGTGTCCTTTCAAATGAGTGTTTTCTTTTTTTAATTAAAAAAAATGTTTATTCTTGAGAGAGAGACACAGAGTATGAAAGGGGGAGGGGCAGAGGAAGGGAGAAACACAAAATCTGAAGCAGGCTCTAGTCTCTGAGCTATCAGCACAGTGTTGAGTGTTTGTTTTTAATCATAAGTGGGTGTTGATTTGTCAAATGCTTTTCCTAAATCTACTGTAATGATCACAGGATTTTATCATTTTGGTAACGTGGTGCCATGCTGATTGGTTTGCAGGTGTAAAACCGTCCTTTCCTCACTGGAATGAATCCCACTCGATCATGGTGTATGGTCTTTTTACTGTAGTGTTGAATTTGGTTTGTTAACATTTGGTAAAAATTATTGCATCTATGTTTATGAGGGATAAACCTGTAATTTTATTATATATTTTTAGTGTCCTTGTTTGGTATCAGGGTAATGCTGGCTTTGTAGAATAAGTTTGGAAAAGTGTTCCTTCCTCTTCAGTTTTTTGGAAGGATTTGAGAAGGATAGACATTTCTTTGAATGGTAGGATTCACCAGTGAAGCCATCTGGTCTTGGACATTTGTTTCCTGCAAATTTTTTGACTACAATTCAACCTCCTTACTAGCTATTATTCTATTCAGATTTTTATTTTTTCATGACTCATCTTGGAAAATTATATGTTTGCAGGAATGTATTCATTTCTTCTAGACTGTCCAGTTTGTTGGCATATCATTGTCCATAATGGTCCCTTATAATACTTTGTACTTCTGTGGTGTCATATGTAACTTCCTTATTTATTTTCATTTTATTTGAAAATTTATTTCCTTTTTTAAAGTGAGTCTAGCTAGAGGTTTGTCAATATTATCTTTTTAAAGGAATAGCTCTTGGTTTCATTGATGTTTTCTATTTTTTTAGTCTCTATTTCATTTATTTCCTCTCTAATCTATGTTATTTTCTCCTTTTTTACTAACTGTTGGCTTTGTTTGCTCTTTTTCTAGTCTTTAGCTACAAAGTTAAATTGTTTATTTGAGATTTTTCTTGTTTCTTGAGGCAGGCCCATATCACTGTGAACTGTTTTTTAGAACTGCTTTTGCTACATCTCATAGATTTTGAAATGTCATATTTCATTTGTCTCAAAATATTTTTTGATGTCCCGTTATTTCTTTGTTGACCCATTGGTTTAGCATGTTGTTTAATCTTCATACATTTGTGATATGTCCAGGTTTCTTCTTGCAATTGAATTCTATTTTTATGTCATTGTAGTTGGAAAAGATGCTTGGTATGATTTCAGTGTTCTTAATTTTTTTTAACTTATTTTGTGGCCTAACATAATCTGTTGCAGAATATTCCATTTGCTTTTGAGAAGAATGTGTGTTCTGCTGTTTTTCCATGGAATGTCTGTACAGACATAATAAGTTATCTGGTCCAATGTTTCATTTAAGGCCAATGTTTCCTTATGAATTTTCTGTCTGGATGACCTCTCCATTAGTGTAAGTAGGTTATTAAAGTCCCCTGCTATTATTGTGTTGCTTTCAATTTCTCCCATATGTCTATATTTTAATTTCTAAACATTTAAAAATATATTTTTTTAATTTAGCCTTTGAGAGAGAGAGAGGGAGGGGCAGAGAGGGAGAGTCACAGAGTCTAAAGCAGGCTCTAGATGTTGAGCTGTTAGCACAGAGCCCAATGCAGAGTTTGAACTCATGAACCATTAGATCATGACCTGAGCTGAAGTCATATGCCTAACTGACTGAGCCACCCAGGAGCCCCTCCCTTATGTCTATTAACAAATTCTTTATATTTGGGTGCTTCTATATTGGGTGCACAAATATTTACAAATATTTTGTTCTCTTGTTGGATTGGCCCTGTATCATTACATAATGCAATTTGTTGCCTTTTATTACAGTGTTTTAAAGTCTACTTTGTCCTATATAAGTATAGCTACACAAGTTTTCTCTCCCCTCCCCCCATGTGCATGGAATATCTTTTCTCATCCCTTCACTTTCAGTGTGTATGTCTGTAAATCTGAGGTGAGTCTTCGGGTTGCCTGGGTTGCTTAGTCATTTAGGCATCTGACTTCAGCACAGGTTATAATCTTGCAGTCTGTGCAATTCCTTTCTCCTCATCTTTTGTACATATACTATAGATTTTTGGTTTGTGGTTACCAAGAGGTTTACATAAAACAGCCTATGTATATATAGCACTCTATTTTGAGTTGATAGCAACTTAAGTCTGAGCACATTTGAAAAACTGTACCTCTTTAATTCTCCTGCCCACATTTTAATTTTTATATGTCATACTTTACATTTTCTTATCTTGTGCATTCCTTAACTAATTATTATAGTTGTAGTTAATTAAACTACTATTGTCTTTTAACCTCCTTCTGGTGTTAGTGGTTAATTTGCCACTTATACCATATGTTGGCCTTTCCAGTCAGATTTTTACTTCCATATGTTTTACTGTTACTGGTTTGTAACTTTTTCTTTTCCAGCTTAAAGAAGAATATTTAACATTTCTTATAAGGTTGGTTTATTGGTGATGAACTCCTTTAGCTTTTGCTGGTCTGGAAAACTATTTCTTTCCTTCAATTCTGAATGATGGCATTGGCCAGTAAAGTATTCTTGGTTGGAAGGGCTTTGATTTTTGCTTTGATTTTTATTCTTTTAGCTCTTTAAAGATATCATGCCCCTCTCTTCTGGCCTGCACAGTTTCTGAAAAACCAGCTGGTAAGTCTTCTGGGGGGTTCCCTTCTATGTAGCAAATTGTTTTACTCTTTTTTTTTTTCTTACTGCTTTTAAGAGTCTGTGTTAAAGGCCCTTAAGAGTGGACTTTCCATGCTCCACAGTCTTTTGGGTCATCTGGATGTCAGCTCTGTTGTTTTTTTGACCCAGATGTTATGGGGGCCTCTCTTTCTAGTGTAGGTCCTAAGTATTGGGATGCCTCAGGGGAAAACTCTGTCTTGGTTTGGTTGCTCCAGATTATCAATCACTTCACCAGGGGAAGTGAGACTATATCACTGCCTCGCTTACCTGTCCCAGTGTGGCCTCTTTGTCCTTTGTTATGGAAGACCTCCTCAGCTAGTTTTCACAGGGAAATGACCCATATGTAGCCATAGAACTACTGTCTTGAACTACTTTCCTCTTATCTGAGGCTGTAATAATAATAATAATAATAATAATAATAATAATAATAATGATAACCTTTATTTCCTGCATAAACTTGAATCAATATACCCATCTTATTCATAAATGTGTGACTGTGTGGATGAATACTATGAAGAGAGAAGGGTCATTTGGTTGACAAAGTAGTGGTTTATTACATAACCTTATAATTACCAACATGAATAAAATTCTCCTCCTTAAAAAAAATCTCAACACTCAGAGGGGCACCTGGGTGGCACAGTTGGTTGAGCGTCCGGCTTTGGCTCAGGTCATGATCTCACGGTTCGTGGGTTTGAGCCCCACCTCAGGCTCTGTGCTGACAGCTAGCTCAGAGCCTGGAGCCTGCTTCATATTCTGTGTCTCCCTCTCTCTCTTACCCTTTCCTGCTCAGACTGTCTCTCTCTCTCTCTCAAAAATAAATAAAACATTAAAATTTTTTTAAATATCTCAACACTCAAAGTGAGAGAAATTCCTCATTTTTCCAGTCTTCTAAAGATTAAAGACCTAGATTTAATGTCAAAAATTATTCTGTATTCTTAGTTAACAGGAATTGTATCTGAAGTGTATCTACTGACTGGAAAAACACAATTGAAAAACTATAGTGCTATGAAGCAATGATTTAAATAAACTTTTATTTATTATAACATCTACATACACTTGAAAAACAGTAACTATATGTGAGACATATTACTGAGTTTGTAGAAAATGTCTGGCATGCAAAAGGAGTTCCCCTCTGCAGCTGCTCAGATATCAATAAATATAAGATGAGAAATAGTGAAAGAGATAGAAGACGTGCAATGAATGTCTTTCCTGGATCTTGAGAAAGACAAAGCCAATGAGACACAAAGCCTGAAGTGTTTTTAGAGACTTCCAGGGTGTGAGTTTCCTAGGGACAGTATTTGTCTTCAATACAAGAAAAATTTGGTGCAGTGGATATTGAATAATTATAGACTAACAGATTTTTTAAGTGAAAAAAGGAATCATTGCATGATAAAGAGAATCTTAATCTTCTGAATTATTTTTAGCCTATGTCATTCATTGGGTGCTTTGATAGAAATCCATGTAAAGTACTGATTTTCAGGAGTCTGATTTATCTCCTCCAATTAGATGAACAACTTCTAAAAGAATTTTCAGTACCTCTATCACAGCCTTCCCTCCTAGCACATACTGTTTGTAAACTAGGTGTCAAGCAGAGTCTTCTTCCCTTTGAGATCTTGGTACAGACTTTGTCTGCCTTGTGAAAGCTCAAAAAACATCAGAAAGGGTCCTGTAAGTTATTAGGGAATTTAACTACATTTATTTCCATTTGTGTGTGTGTGTGTACAAGTGTGTTCACACTTGTGTGTGCATGCATGCCTGCTTGCTATTCTGCACTAAAGCCACTTCCCTAGTTTCACAAAATCATTCATTCACACAACACATTTATGCATATAACAGGCTTTTGCAAGAGGTACTGTGTGAAGAGGGAATAGAGCTGGGGTTATATCCCAACCATAAGTAACTGTAAATGGAATACTAGGTGTCATTGTTTATGTGATATCTTTGGCCACTCTGTGATGGGGGGATTGTTACTGGCCTGTACTATCACCTTCCCAGTTTTTTCAGTTTGTGAGTTCCTCTCTTCCTCCTTTTACCTGTATTTTTGAAGAGGGCCATATTGCCAACCCAATATTCATTTCCATGATTTTCCTACAAACACAACTCCATTTTGATTAAGTATCCACACCTCCTTCAGCAAACATGATTTAAGAAGAAAACCACATCCAGGATGGACATTCCCCTAAACCAGGCTGTGTGTGGGTCCAGCGCAAGTCATGTGGTTTAGGAAGACCCAATCAAGAGGAAGGGAAGGGTGCTTAAAGAATGGTGTGCTTTGTCCTGCTGGTCAGAAACAAGCTCTGAGGATCACTCCAAGTTAGCCTGCCACTGAAAAGAAGAAACTGTCAGTGGCAGAGAAAAGAGATGGAAAAGAATCTGATTTAATCCCTAGCACCTGCATCACCTCTGTATTTCTCAGAGAATAAGGTATTGCTATTTAAGAACATTTGAATCAGATTCTTGTTCCTAAGGGTATGAAATATCCCAACTGATTACAGTTCTCTTTTCAATTGCCCTTTTTCTCAGGAACAAAACAACTTTTTCTTCCTTTTTAGAAATTCAGGGAGCCTGGGTGGTTCATTTAGTTGAGCGTCTGACTCTTGATTTTGGCTCAGGTCATGACCCCTGGGTTTGGGATTGAGTGCTGCATGGGGCTCCATGCCCAGCAGATTCTCAAGATTCTCTCTCTCCTTCTGCCCCTCTCCCCCTTCCTCTTTCCACTCTCTCCTCTCTTCTCCTCTCTTCCCCTCTCCTCCCCTCCCTCCCTCTCTCTCTCAAATAAAAAAAAAATCATATAAAACATGTTAGTGACCATCCCTTGTTGTTTAGTCCCCTGTGCATTTTCATAAACTCGGAGTCTCATACTATCCCAAGTAGATTATCAAGAAAGTTTTCCAAAGATGGTTTACATTTTAAGAAGAATTCTGGAAATATTTATTAAGAACATTACCATTTCCTTATTAGACACCCATCAACTATTATTTTCTCCTCAGCACTACCACAGAGCTGAAGCCGTTCTCCTCTTTCTGCCTCTAGTGAAAATACCACTCTACACCCTCTCCACAGACTGCTGCACGATCACAGAGCTATCAGAGAAGAGGGCCTCTATTTATCCCGGCTTCTGAGGAAGAAATCTCCTTAAATACCGTACTCTCCTCTTGACTGTCTTACCACCTGCAGCTGCAGAGAGTAGATCACCAGTCATCCCATTTAAAGCAGCCAGAGGGGGGTTACCCCCTATAGTGGATGCTGCACTCTGCTACCCAGATTCTCCTCAGGATAGAAGGACCCATTGCCCACCTGCAGGAAGTACAAGTCGCATTCAGCCCCTGCTTTCTGCTCTTTCCAGGAATAGCCCTGAAGAGAGCTGCTTGACTTATAGTTTTACCTTTTCCAGGGGGCAGTCTAGATCCAATGATGGATTAATGCAGGACAACAAAGGACCCATCCCTTTATCTCAACTTGGTCAACTTTGCAGGAAAATCTTGGCTTTGGAGCTCCCAGGAATTGCCTGTGTCCACTGCTGTGATTGTATCTATCTGCACCATAGACCACCTCCCTATACACCTCTGCTGCCTTTCTTTCTCCCACAGGCACTCAGTCCATCAGCACTCCCCAATACCTTCTGCCAACAAATTTGCATTCTGGGGTCTGCTTTCTCTTACTGAGGAACTTGACTGCTAACAGTTGGTGCCAGGAATCAGAGAAAGCAGAGCTGATGTGGGATTCTGGAACTGGCTCACCTACCAGCCAGTGGGCATGAGCTCTCTATCACTAGTGGGAGGTGGAGCCTTGATAGCCTGGTACAGGCAGCAGTGAAGTTAAAACTTTCACCTAAGGCAAATTGCAATGGCAAGAACTACAGTAGAGGGTGTAATATAGTAGGTATTTGAGAAACAGAGAGAAAATAATAATTACAGGAACAATGAAATTAAGTAGGATTTGCTGGAGATATTTGAATCTTTGAAAAACAAATAATGGAAGGCTAAGAGTAATTAGTCAGGATTTAAAGGCTAGATATGAAAGCCAGAAGATCCCCTTAGCAACATATAAAGTTAGATCTATCTTGCACAGTTGAAGAACAGAACAACTGAAGGACAGGCCCAGGATTTAATCCTAAGAATGGCAGAACTTCAGAGAACCTGAGCTGGTCATATATGCCAAGATCAGGGACCTGGTTAGGAAGAATGGGACCCTGAGATAACTCATGAGATACCAAGCGTTATGTGTTGCAAATCACAAATCCCCACATTCTACTAAACCAGGATTTCTCAATTTCTGCATTATTGGTATTTAGGACCAGATAGTTCTTTGTTGTTGGGAGTAGGGCACGGAGGTGTCATGTGCATTGTAACATATTCAACAGCATTCCTGGTCTCCACCCACTAGATTCCAGGAGCCAGTAGCTTTTCTCCTCCACTTGTGACAATTAAAAGTGTCTGCAAACATTGCCAAACATCTTATGGTGGGGGTGGGGCGGGAACTCCCTCGGTTAAGAACTTGGGGCTGGCAAGATTGGCCTAATCCTCCCTGTTAGAGACTGGCGCAAACCTTTGCTTAGAGATAGTGCAGAGACCTCCACTTCTCATATGTACTCTCATCTTTTCCTCACAGCCCTTAAGCTAATGGTAAAGTTTAAGTCACATATTAACCCAGCTAGGGAACCTAGTGCTTTCCAAGGGGAGTAGAGGACTATACTGTGAAGAAGCTCCAGGACCTAGGCAGCATGCACCAGCAGGACCCTGGAGAGCTCTCAGGGGACTGGGTCCTGAGAAGGCTGGATTAAAGCTGGCAGAATGTGATGTTGGATAAGGGAGAGATATCTCCCACAACATAGGATCTAATATCCTGGCAAGGACCCCAGGAAATGGTGCCAGCATGCTGCCAGAATGGTTTATAGGAAGCTTCATACAAGGTGAAATGCAAATGCCATAATTTCCATGTCTGATGGTGGGAGAAGGAATCAAAAAGCTCAGAGAAATAAGTATGCCTGAGTGGATATACTGTGTAAGGCTGCACAATTTACTCAAAGAGTATGATCCTACGGGAGAGTCCTGGGTAGACTTCATTTGCTCAAATAATAAAAAATGTGCTGAGGAGATGGGCACCAGAATCACTGACGGCTTTAGAGTAGGAGACAGGACATGTTGCTCTAGAGCTGGGCTCAGTGGTGGTAATGGGGACGACTGGCTCCAGCATTAGCAGAGACCAGGTTATCACAATGAGAATTGGATTGCCTGGACAGCCCACAGAGCGTCACACTGGCCCACTCCCTTGATAGCCTCCTGCTGATTGGGTCGGATGAGCAGGAAGTGTACATACAGAGGGTGAGACATAAAGCCTGGGTACTCAGGGGTCCACTGTGTAAGGGAACTATTTAGGGAGGTTGTCGTTTGGAACATGCAGGAACATCTCATCTAAAGTGAGGCACAAGTTACTGCATTTCACAACTCATGCCGTGAAAAATAAAGCAAAATGCTTGGTAAGCCTCATCAGGTTTTGCAGGCAGTGTATTCTCTACCTGGGAATACTTCTCAGCTTATACATTGGTGGCATGGTCTGAGTTGAGCACTGAACAGGAATGGCTCTGCAGGTGGCCCTGATGCTTGAGCTGCATGATCCAGTTGGCCCTATGAGCTTGGAAATCTTCGTGGTGGGAAGATACCATGTTAAGTTCACAGGGAGCCTTAATGGAATCACAATATAGACCCCAAGGTTTCTGAAACAAGGCAATGCCATATGCATTGGAAAAATATACATCTTTCAAAACTCAGCTCCCATGCTACTGGATCCTCGTTAAGAAGGAGCACACATACTCATGGACTCTCAAGTGACCATGTATGTAGAATCACCCGTCATGAGCTGGAGTCTGTCAGAACCACTAAATCATATGCTTGTCCAGGCTCAGCAGCCATCCTGAATAATGTGAGTGCTTCATTCAGGATAAATCATAAGCAGGATCAAAGCTTACAAGTGAGCTACATGAACAGGGACTCTCCTATTATCTATCACTGTTACATCACACCTTTTCCTCAGCTCATAACTGTAGCCACATGGGGTGTATTCCCTTATAGCCAGCTGACAGAAGAGAGAAAAAACCAAGCTTGGTTCATGAATGGTTTGGTGGATATAAATTAAAAATGGACTGCCCTACACTACAGACTCAAGGGTGGCCTTAACACACAGAGGTAAGGGGAAATCCTCCTAATGAATGGTCTACTTGGCCATCTACTTTTTGTGGACTCTAAGGGAGCAAGGATCTTGTCTGCCTCCTTCAGCTCTTGAGTACCTAGGAAGTTTACTTGGAGAGAAAGAGGTACTCATTATATATTTGTTGAGTCAATGCAATATTCTTTGATCACCTACTCTGACCCAAGAACAGAACAATTATTGGGGGCTTATGAATTAAAATTCTTGTTGATGTTGTGCCTGGCACAGCCATATTTCCTATATAGAAACTAGGAAATGTGCAGAATCCATTTTAAAAAGCAATGGTTAGATATTGATTCTTTAAGAGAAAGGTTCATGCATGAAATAGCCTAGACTGGGGAGGAAGCACAATTAAGGTATCCACAGAAAGAAACATGGGGGAAAGAGTGGGTATTATCTGAGCTTATTTTCTACTCACATTTCCATAATTCTAAAAGTTAAGTGTTTCATTTATTTTGAGGTAGATGCACATACTGCTCTTACACTTCTTTTAGAAGGAAAATTACTTTTCCCAGTCATGATTCCATCTTCTATAATAATGCTTGCATTTATAGATTTCTGCTGAAATGGATTGACTTTAGTTTGGTGAATGTGCAGAAAAGACAATGAAACACGTAACCGAAGGGTGGTAAAATGTAATCAATTAGATTTGTTTATTTCTGGCAAATGTGTGCAATAGTTCACACACTGCCCTTAGATTGTAATATGAATAATGTGCACAAATGTGTACTGCCTGGTCCTTGCAAAACTTTTTCTCAAAATTCCACAGCAGAAACAAAACTATGACCCAGCAGTCATGCTGCTCAGTATTTACCCAAATGAACCTATGAACAAAGAGACCCCCAATGATGTGAATTGCTATCACTTTATTTAGGCATGGTAAATTCAACCACAGCATCTGGTTCTCTCAATTCTTTTTTAAAAAGTTTTTTTTTTTACATTTATTCATTTTTGAGAGACAGAAACAGTGTGAGCAGGGTAGGGATGGAGACAGAGGGAGACACAGAATTCAAAGCAGGCTCCAGATTCCCAGCAGTCAGCACAGAACCTGACATGGGGCTTGAACCCATAAACTGTGATATGATCTGAGCCAATGAGAGATGCCAAACCAACTGAGCCATCAGGAGCCCCTCTTCTAACCACTTCTATATCACATGCCAAAATACAACTGTTCCCAATGACTTATGCTCTCCTGAGCAGGGAATGTTTGTGGGTGGAATGAACTTTGTTTGGAAATTAAGTTGAGATTAAATGTGCATATGGCAGGGTCCTTGATTTGGCATCCGTTTTTTAGAATTTCTGCATGCATATGTGTGTGTTTTAATTTCTATGTAAGTGGGAACTACATTCAGTCAGAATACTGTCTCTACTACCTACTTTCAGATATGTACCACCAATATGCAAAGATTTGAAGACATTCACAGCATGAATATCTTTGGTACTTCTAATTTACCTAGGGAGGCAGGCTGAGGATATAAAAGGAATTATTAATGTAAAGTTCCAGTTTCTCTGCCCTAAATATGTGATTTAGATCATCGTTGTTATAAGAGGTCAGAGGAAGAAGAGAAGATGGCTCCTTGCCATTAAAATATATTTGAAAGGTGAGAAAGTTCTATCTCAAAGTTAAGCATATATGAAAAACTAGATGAAAAATAAATATGCATTTTCTCCATTCAGCTACAGAGTGAGTGCTTGACAGAATACATTTGTTTTGCAACAGGATACTCCTTTGCAATCATAAAAAGGAGTAACTCACCAAAATCTTTTGCAGCATAGAGTGAAATGACACCTTGTACTCTGTAACTTTTCAATAGCATTATAGTACATAAGCATAGACTGGACAACCTGAACTTGTTGACTGTTTATGAATATGTTAAGTTAAATAAGTCCTATGTCAGATGAACTTCACAACATCAGGGTCTCTTGGAGTGATTCTGTGATGTACATTTTCCATCTCTGGTGTTATGTATTATAGTGGTGGCTACCTGACACGTCATTTTAATATATTTTAAAAATACAGCATCTTTAGTCAGAGTTTTGATAAAGATTCTGTAAGAATCAGTGTCTAAAATTTTTACTATCCTTCACAATATTATATCCCTGGCCACTCAGTCATATTTTGTTCTTGTATTCAATAAATACTTATTGAGTGCTAAATAAATGGCAGGCACAGTACGAGGCACTACAAATCTGGTAGGGAATAAGACAAATAATGGTCTCTCACTTTCTGGAGCTTACAGGTTAATGGGGAAGACCAACATTAACTAAATAATTCCAAATGTGAAAAATGCTATGAAAGAGAATATGTATAGACTCTGATAGAGTGACCTAAACTAGGCATGTGGGAAGGGGTAACTAAACATATCCTTTCCCCATAGTCCAAATTTGAAGTGCTAGATTATCAACCTTTGAAATTATGTCTGGTCGTGTTAAAATCAGAAAATGTGAAATTCCAAAAGCATTCCATTTTGGGGGGCTGGTAACTTGTGCCTTTGCCAATATCACACCAAAAACAAATAAGCAATGAGACCCATCTATATGCAGCTGTATTGAAAATTGTATTCCATATGTGACAACATATTATTAAAACAGCAAAATCATAGCTTCCATCTGCCTGTTGAGATGCACAGCGTCACTCTTTTCCCTGTAATGTTAGACTTTATTGCGTTTGTCGGCAGCATATTCCATTTTAATATTTGATAAATAGATATAGGAGGAATTGTTTCAAGCTACAGTCCTGTATCACATCAGCTGTTCCCCTCCTTTCTGAAGCAAACTCTCTATCCTCAAACTAATATCCCCCCAAAAGAAAAATCAATTTAAAATGACTGTGAAAATGTGTTTATTTTTCTACCCTCAGGATTAAAAAGCTGAGAAATGATTAATAATAATTTGTCTAGAAAGATAATGCAGGCATTTTAGGGGGGTAGTGATTTTGCATCTTTAATTTTCATCAGTTCTAACATTTTATCATTAAAACTGCATGAATATATATAGAGAAAGATAAAAGAAAACGAGAGAGGTAGTAATACCTCATATCTCTTAGGCGGTATTTCCTACGTTTCAGATTTCTACGTTGTCTGACCCCATTTCAGTCAATTTTCCATAGCCTGCCTGTCTCATATCCGCTGAGGGAACACACTAGTGCTGTGTTTATGCTAATTTTATGCTCTCTGAGTTGTGTCTGTTATTCAAAGCAGTTGAAGCAGTTATTGCCAGTAATCTTATTTCTGTGGGAGCCCCAGGGCAGACGAGGCCTCAAAATCAGGCGTGCAGACCGAGGCAAAGCCATCACAGCCTGCTGGTAAATGGCAGTTCTTTCCCTTCGAATCTGATATCAGTTACTTCGCAAACACAGTAATAAAATGAAACAAATCAGATTTTCAAGTAAATAAACCAGACTTCAGTGGGAAGCAACAATGGTCAGGGCAACAGGAGTTTAATAAGTGATACATAGGGGGAAATACGAAGCACTATGTCCTGTTCCTTTACCCTCTTTATTTTAAAGCAACCTCCCCAACCTCCTGAACACTGAAAAAGAGGAAATTGTTTAAACTCAAAAGCAAGAAAAGGGGAGGAAAGTCGGATAAAAGAAGCAGTAATATCAATATTGACTTTCTTTTATCTACAATCAAACAACCATACTGAGAATTGTATTATTTGCTATTAAAGAGTGGATCGGGATGCATAAATAGAAGGCACTCAAAGACAAATGGACTTGTCTGTTCTCACTGACAACAACCAACAGCCTTTCAGAAATTTCACAAAATGGAAACAAAGTTAACCAGTACAGTTTCCTGATCAAGAACATGAGTCCTTCAGGAACACAAGGAAGAGTGGGAGCCCCGCTGCAGCAAGCACAGTGACAGGGGATCTTCGCCAGATCAAACACTCACAGGCTTCGGAGATCATCTGTTTGGGGAAACTTCTTTTCCTGTATGTTCTTAATTCTGTTCATTCTAAGCTACTTCCTCACTCAAGCCCCTTGTATCTTTCTCACCCATTTGTTATAAACAATTAAAATGTTTTCTCAGGGGGAGCGTAGGTGGTCTCAGATGATTAAGTGACCTATTCTTAATTTCAGCTCAGGTCGTGATTTTACAGTTTATGAGTTCACGCCCCACTTCAAGCACTGTGCTGACAACTCAGAACCTGCTTGAGATTCTCTCTCTCTCTCCCACTCTCTGTCCGCCCCTCCCTCACTCATTCTTTTTCTCTCTCTTTTACTCTTTCTCTCAAAATAAATAAACTTTGCAAAAAGAGGAAGGGACCTCATTAAAAAATAAAAATAAAGTGGTTTCCCAATAATAGACAATAAAATTAGGAGTGTCTAAATCTAAGTTAGTAAAGTAATGGAATTCTTTCAGAAACCAGGGGTTGAATTTGGCTGAAGGGTTACATTAGTAAATTTAAATTTGTATATTTTCTCTTTAATCTCCAACAACTTAGCCCAGTCGTGCCCAATAGCCAACTCATTCATTCAGCACACATTTATTATCTTCTCACTTTATGCCAGGCACTGTCATAGGAACAGGGAATATAGACTCATTCCAATGAGGAAGGAATTATAAAGTAATGTAACTTTGCTCATTCACCTAACTGCTATGAGTGAGCCAAGTAGAAGACATTGTGGAAACTCATGGTTGGAGATGCACTTATTGAGAAGGTGACTTCTGAGTTGAGTTTTCTTAGAAGGACATTTACAAGTCAAGGAAGAAAGAAGAAAGTATATTTTAAAGAAAAATGAATAAGTTCACTTGGAGAATATCAAAGAGATCAATATGAATGGGGCAAGTTTCCAAAAAAGTCTGAAACTAGATTCATGAAAGACCTAATATGTCAATCATAAATTTCCTACTATAGTCCACTTAAGGTTTGGCACAAGATAGTGGCATTTTCAGAATTTGGTTTATAAAGATCACTTTTCCAAGCAGTAAGAAAGATAGAAAAGAGAGAGTTTAGCTGGAAACAGAGAAGCTGGTGGTAAAAAAGGGGGAAAAAAGCATAATAGAATCAGAAGAAAGAGGTAAATGAGGGGACAGATTGGTGAGATGTTTGTGGTGAAGATATCTTGTTCAACATGGCATATTGAGAACATGATTTTATCTGTGCAGATTCTGGAAAGGACACTAACATGACAGTAAAAGAGAAAATATTTAAGCCCACACATAAAGATAACAAAAAATGAGATAATAACATGAAAAATATCAAGAAAAGATTAAAATGGAAAGTGGACGTATGTGTGTAACTGAATTAGCGGAGCAAAGAAACTAACATCAAAATTCTGTGGGGAACCCAGATGATTTAATACCTGCTTCAGAAACCCCAAAAGGTCGGGGAGTTGGAGGAACCAGTGTCTCTGAAAGCTGAACAATGGTGTGTGGTTAAAAATGAAGATTGGTTGATAGTTTGTAAAGGAGTTGTTGAGCCCTTAGATTCATTTCCCAATCCCAACAGAATAAAAGGAGTTCACTTTTCAGAGAGGCTGAGTCAGAGCCAGTTTGGATTCAAGCATGCAAGTGAATGATGGGTAAATCTGCACCCTAGATGTTAAGAATTTCTTAGTATTTTTCCACCTGGTCAGATCTCAGAACAATAGCATCTTCTTTTTATAAATCCCAGGTAAAGATTGGTAGAATTTTTTTTTAGAGAAACTGACCCCATTCAAAATTTAAAAAATAAAAAACCCTATGGATGTTAATAAGTCCAACCCAATAGTCAGATCACCAATTGATCAACCTATCTTTGGCCTTATGAGCTCACTTGTGCACACAGAGCTTCCACCTTTATGGTGCCCCATTTTCAATATAAATGCACAGCCAAAGATTACCAAAATTTTTAAATAGACTTCTAACATACCAAGACAAACTAAAACCAAAATTATAACTTGAGGGATAGAGAACTAAAGAAAAATGTGTGTGTGTGTGTGTGTGTGTGTGTGTGTGTGTGTGTGTGAGTGAGAGAGAGAGAGAGAGAGAGAGAATATGTGTATATCAGTGTGTGTCTACTATCCCAGGGAAACTAAGCAAACGAGATATTATTTTCAGGTCCTCATGAGACAAGAACAGGATCCTATAAGTAAAGAGTATTCTAAGAAAAAGAAAGAGATCTTGGAAATTAAAACTATGAGAGCAGAATTTATTTGAAAAAAATTGAAAAATTAATGGTATAATAGAGGAAAGTTCTAAGAAAGTAGAAAAAAGACACACAAAAAATGAATTTTTAAAGGCAATAATATTAGGGAATTTATATTGGACATCCAATATCTAATGAACAGAAGTACCTAAAAGAGAACAAGGAAAATAGAAAGAAATCATCAACGAAATATCTTAAGGAAATTTGTTAGACCTGAAACTCATGAGCTTCTAGATTGAAAATGTCTGGTTAGTGTTGATCCTTGTAAACAGGAAAGAAAAAAAGATGCACACTAATAAATATCAAATAAATGTCAAGGTAACGTTGATAAATTATTTTTTAAAACCCCGAAATAAAGGTGTGAATCAGAATAGCATCAACTTCAAACGTTAATAATAAAAGATAGAAATCAATAGTTTAACAACTTCAAAATCCTGGGGAAAAGTGATTTCCAATCTAGAATTGTAAACCCACTAAAATTATATATTAAGTGTGAGTATAGAATAAATATATTTTTAGACATCTGAAATTTCAAAAACCTGATCTCTTCATACACCCTCAAAAAGTGGTTAGAGAATGTAGTCCCTCAAAACAAAGGATTAATTCAAGAAAATGGAAGAGACAGGGTCCAGGAAATTGGAGGTCAAACACAAGAGAAGAAATATATATCACTATTCTAGGATAATAGTGCAGATACATCCCAAGGACTATAGCTGTGCAGGTCTATAGAATAACTATTCCTTATTGGAAGAAGGGGACAAAGTTTCACAAAGTGTGGTTTCAAAATAATGTGAAAATAAAAGATACCTGATTATTTGACTAAAGTGAAAGTATTTCACAGTTTTATTGGAAAGTTTAGGGCTTGGTTAGTGAGAAGAATATAAAAACTAAGCAAATAAAAAGACCATTATTAACTTTTAGATAAGTAATAATAGTATAACACATATTTGCTACAAATAAGAATGATAATAACCATGTCAGAGTATTGGTTTGAAGGCAGGAAGTAATACAACAATGCTATCATTAAGTTCCACTTAAGTGTTTATTTTGTGCCAAACACTCTGCTTAATTTGGATTAGTTCACATTCAATCCTTGAAGTAATTCTGTCAAATGGGTTCCATTACTGGCCTCATTTTACAGATAAGACAACTGAGGTAAAATGCCTTTTCAAATGAGAATTTGGTGGAAATAGACCAGATAAAGCAAAATGAAAGGGGTTTTTGGTTTGTTTGTTTGTTTGTTTTTGCAAAATTTACCTTCTTGGTCATCACACCACAAAATTCAAATATGGAAGATGTTGAATCATACTATTAAATACTTTTAGAAAAATTACACCAAGAAGGGATACCTGGCTGGCTCAGTCAGCAGAGCACACAACTCTTACCTCAGGGTTGTGAGTTTGAGCCCCATGTTGGGCACAGAGATCACTTAAAAAAAATTAATAAGTAAGCTTCCTCTTCCCTTTTCTCCCCCTCCTACTACAAAAAAGCACCTCCTCCACCCCAAAATATCTCCCAAATAATAGACACACCTACTGTGCCTATGAGTATAAAATATATCTGGGAAAAATTGTTATAAAAATTCTGGCTTCATGTTCATTGACTCAGAAAAAGTATACCAAAAATATAATCTATTCATTCACTATTTTAAGAATTAGTGTACTGTCACAACTATAATGTAGTTCATGATTTATAAGACGAACATATTGTCATAAAATAATAATTCCATTGTTAATTTAGTCCTAAATCAAGTTTACCCCTGTACTCAGGGTTATTCTGCCAAATTGACAGAATGTTTTTTTTAAAAGTATGTATGTCAGTCTTAGCAATATTAGTCCTTTAAAGGTGGCTTAGGTGGTTAAGCTTCCAACTGTTGATTTGGCTCAGTCATGATCTCACGGTTCGGTTCATAAAACTGAGCGCAATGTGGGACTCCATGCTGACAGTGCAGAGCCTGCTTGGGGTTCTCTCTCTCTCTCTCTCTCTCTCTCCCTCTCTCCCCACCTCCCCCACTTGTGCTTTCTGTCTCTCTCAAAAATAAATAAATAATGAACATGGGGACTAGGCTTGGAGAAATATACTGCTAAAGCCTCAACTCTGGCTTCTGTAACCATGCAAAGTGATATGAAAAATATAGTTAATATTTATTGGGTGTTCAATAGTGCTCGGTACTATATCAAGTATGTTACGTTTATTACTTTAGTAAATGGAGGGCTTGAAGATAGATAAAAGCTTTTTAAATTATGAGTTATTTATTTAAAGGTGAGTACTACTGAGTTCTTATAAAAGAACTTACATGGGTAATAAACTTACCATAGAAGCTGTTAACCGTAGGTGGCTGAGTGGTTCAGTAGCTTAAGCATCTGACTTCAGCTCAGGTCGTGATCTCATGGTCTGAGTTTGAGCCCTGTGTCCAGCTCTGTTCTGACAGCTCAGAGCCTGGAGCCCGTTTCAGGTTCTGTGTCTCACTCTTTCTCTGCTCCTCCCCTGCTCGCTCTCCCTTGCTCGCTCGCTCTCTTTTTCTCTCTCTCAAAAATAAACACTAAAAAAAAAGTAGTTGTTAATCATCATCATGATGTAACCGTCCTCACAATCAGGATACAGAACAGTTGCGTCTCTCGAAAACCTCCTCTTGTTCCATCTTCATAGTCACATCCTCTCCCACCCGGGTCCTCGAAAACTACCGATCTGTTTTCCATCATAATTCTTCTGTCTCTCTGAAAATGTCATGTAAATAGAATCAGACAGCATGTGACCTTTTGAGACTGGGTTCTTCAGCCTGGTGATCTTGAAATCCTTCTGTATTGCGTGCATTGATGGTTAGTTCCTTTTCACTGAGCACTATTCTATTGTATGGATGTACCGTAGATTATTTATTTATTTATTTATTTATTTATTTATTTATTTATTTAAGGGCATTTAGAGTTTCTGCCCCTAATTTGGGGCAACCGTGAGCAGAGTTGCTATGAACATTCATGTACGGATTTTTGTGTGAGCATAAGTTTTCATTACTTTAGGGTAAATACCCCGGAGGGGAATTTTTGGTTTGCATGTAAATGTATGTTTATTTTTATAAGAAACTGCCAAACCATCTCCATAATGGATGAATGATTTTGTATTCCCTCCAGTAATGTATGAGATTTTCATTTCCTCCACATCCTACTAGCACTTGGTATTGTGCTAGCATTTTTTATTTTAGCTACCTGGATGGACATAGTGGTTTTAATTAGCATTTTACTAATGGCTAATGTTATTGAACACATCAGGTGCTTATTTACCACCTTTGGTCCTTTTTTAAGTGTCTAATCAAGCCCTTTGCCTATTTTAACTTATTTTTTATTTTTTTTTAAGTTTATTTATTTTGAGAGAGAGAGCTCGCGACAGAGCGCGCACGCGCGTGCGTGAACATGAGCAGGGCAGAGATGCAGGGAGAGAGAGAATCCCAAGCAGGCTCTGAGCTATCAGCACAGAGCCCAATGTGGGGCTCGGACCCACGAACTGTAAGATTATGACCGGAGCCAAAATCAAGAGTTGGATGCTTACACAACTGAGCCGCCCAAGTGGCCCTGCACAGTTTTAAATTGGGTTATTTGTTTTACTATTGGGGAGGACCCTATTGCATTATGAATACAGGTCCTTTATTGGGCATGTAACTTGTAAATTTTTTGGATCACTCTGTACCTTGCATTGTAATTATGTCAGTAGGGTAAGTCACAGAAGAAATTTTAAATTTTTTTATGAAGTCCAGTGTACCAATCTTTTATTTTATGGATTGTGCTCTCAATGTATATGTATGAAATTTCCCCTAACCAAGGTCATGAAAATTTTCTCTGAGTTTTCTCAAAATATTATAGTTTTATCACTTTTAAGTCTATGATCCATAGTGGGTTACATTTTATATAAGGTATGAGTTTTATGTTAAAGTTTACTTTTTCTAAGTATAGGAATGCCCAATTACACAAACATAATTTGTTGAAAACTCTCTTTATTGACTTGTCTTTTCATGTTTCACAAAAGTAAATGACTATAATTTTATGAATCTATTTCTGTATTCTGTATATTTTCCATTGATATATATCTATGCTTCTGACATTACTACATTGTCTTCATTACTAGAGCTTTGTAATATAGTAGTATAATTTAACTTTATTTTTTTTAAACTTGCTTTAGTTGTACCTCAGAATTTTAATTAAGTTTTATATTCAATTTCAGTCAGTTTTCAAAATATTTCATAATTTTCTCTGAGACTTCCTCTTTGGCCCCTGTATTATTTAGAAGTATGCTGTTTAATGGCCATGTGTTTAGAGATTTTCCTGTTATTTTAGTATTTTTTTTCTTAAGTTAATTTTTTAATTTATATACAAGTTAGTTAGCATATAGTGCAACAATGATTTCATGAGTAGATTCCTTAATGCCCCTTACCCATTTACCCCATCTCCCCTCCCACAATCCTTCCAGTAACTCTCTGTATGTTCTCCATATTTAAGAGTCTCTTATGTTTTGTTTCCTTCCCTGTTTTTATATTATTTTTGATTCCCTTACTTTTTGTTCATCTGTTTTGTATCTTAAGTCCTCATATGAGTGAAGTCATATGATATTTGTCTTTCTCTAATTTCACTTAGCTTAATGCCCTCTAGTTCCATCCATGTAGTTGTAAATGGCAAGATTTCATTTTTATTGCCAACTAATACTCCATTATATATATTATAAATATATATATACCACATCTTCTTTATCCATTCATCAGTTGATAGAAATTTCCATACTTTGGCTATTGTTGATAGTGCTGCTATAAACATTGGGGTGTATGTGCCCCTTTGAAACACCATGCCTGTATCCCTTGGATAAATACCTAGTAGTGCAATTGCTAGGTCACAGGGTAGTTTTATTTTTAATTTGTTGAGGAAACTCCATACTGTTTTCCAGAGTGGCTGCACCAGTTTGCATTCCCACCAGCAGTGCAAAAGAGATCCTCTTTCTCTGCACCCTTGCCAACATCTGCTGTTGCCTGAGTTGTTAATGTTAGCCATTCTGACTGGTGTGAGGTGGTATGTTATTGTGGTTTTGATTTGTATTTCCCTGATGATGAGTGATGTTGAGAATTTTTTTCATGTGTCGGTTGGCCATCTGGATGTTTTCTTTGGAAAAGTGTCTATTCATTTCTTTTGCCCATTTCATCACCAGATTATTTGTTTTTTGGGTGTTGGGTTTGGTGAGTTCTTTATAGATTTTGGATACTAACCTGTTATCTGATATGTTATATCTTCTGCCATTTCATCAGTTGCATTTTAGTTTTGCTGATTGTTTCCTTTGATGTGCAGAAGCTTTTTATTTTGATGAAGTCCCAAGAGTCATTTTTGATTTTGTTACCCTTGCCTTCAGAGACATGTTGAGTAAGAAGCTGCTGTGGTCAAGGTCAAAGAGGTTTTTGCCTGCTTTCTCCTCAAGGATTTTGATCACTTCCTGTCTTATGTTTAGGTCTTTCATCCATTTTGAGTTTATTTTTGTGTATGGTGTAAGAATGTGGTCCAGGTTTATTTTTTTGCATGTCACTGTCCAGTTTTCCCTGCACTACTTGCTGAAGAGACTGTCTTTATTCCATTGGACACTTTCCTGCTTTGTCAGAGGTTAGTTTGTCATACATTTGTGAGTCCATTTCTGGGTTCTCTGTTCTGTTGATTTGAGTGTCTATTTTTGTGCCAGTACCATACTGTCTTGATGATTCTGGCTTTGTAATATATCTTGAAGTCTGGGATTGTGATGTCTCCTGCTTTGGTTTTCTTTTTCAAGGTTGCTTTGGTTATTTGGGGTCCTTTCTGTTTTCATACAAATTTTAGGATTGTTTATTCTAGCTCTGTGAAGAATGCTGGTGGAATTTGGATAGGGGCTGCTTTGAATGTGTAGATTGCCTTGGATAGTATTGACATTTTAACAATATTTGTTCTTCCTATCCAGGAGCATGGAATATTTTTCTGGGTTTTTTTGTTGTTGTTGTTGTTGTTGTTGTTGTCTGTCTTCAATTTCCTTCATAAGCTTTCTATAGTTTTCAGTGAATAGATTTTTCACCACTTTGGTTAGATTTATACCTAGGTATTTTATGGTTTTTGGTGCAATTATAAATGGGATCGGTTCCTTAAATCTATGTCTGTTGCTTCATTGTTAGTGTTTAGGAATGCAACCGATTTCTGTGCATTGATTTTATATACTGCCACTTTGCTGAATTCATGGATCAGTTATAGCAGGGTTTTGTGTGTGTGTGTGTGTGTGTGTGTGTAATCCTTTGGGTTTTCCATATAGAGTATCATGTCATCTATGAGGAGTGAAAGTATGACCTTCTCATGGCTGACTTGGATGCCTTTTATTTCTTTGTGTTGTCTGATTGCTGAGGCTAAGACTTCCAATACTGTATTGAATAACAGTGGCAAGAGTGGACATCCCTGTCTTGTTCCTGACCTTGAATGAAAGCTATCAGCTTTTCCCCATTGAGGATGATATTAGCTTTGGGTCTTTCATACATGGCTTTTATGATCTTGGGGTATGATCCTTCTATCCCTGGTTTCTTGAGGGTTTTATCAAAAAAGGATGCTGCATTTTGTCAGATGCTTTTCTGCATCTCTTGAGAGTATCATGTGGTTCTGGTCCTTTTGTTGTTGTTGTTGATGTGATGAATCACATGGATTGTTTTGTGGACATTGAACCAGCCCTGCATCCCAGGTATAAATCCCACTTGGTCCTGGTGAATAATATTTTTAATGTATTGTTAGATCCGTCTAGCTAATATCTTGTTGAGGATTTTTGCATCCATGTTCATCATGGAAATTGGTCTGTAGTTCTCCTTTTTAGTGGGGTCTTTGGTTTTGGAATCATAGAATGAGCTTGGATTTTTTTCTTCCATTTCAACTTTTTGGAACAGCTTCAAGAGAATAGATATTAACTCTTCCTTAAATGTTCAGTAGAATTCTCCTGGAAAGCCATCTGCCTTTAAAATCTTATTTTTGGGGAGATTTTTTTATTCCTAATTTTGTTTCTTTACTGGTTATGGGTACGTTCAAATTTTCTATTTCTTCCTGTTTCAGTTTTGGTAGTTTATATGTTTTTAGGAATTTGTCCATTTCTTCCAGATTGCTCATTCTATTGGTGTATGATTGCTCATAATATTCTCTTATTATTGTTTTTATTTCTGCTGTGTTGGTTGTGATATCTCTTCTTACATTCTTGATTTTATTTATTTGGGTCCTTTCCTTTTTCTTTTTGATCAAACTGGCTAGGGGGTTATCAATTTTGTTAATTCTTTCAAAGAACAGCTTCTTGTTTCATTGATCTGTTCTACTGCTTTTTTAGTTTTGATAGCATTGATTTCTGCTCTAATCTTTATTATTTCCTGTCTTTGGATGGTTTGGGCTTTTATTTGATTTTGTTTTTCCACCTCTTTGAGGTGTAAGGTTAAATTGTATTTCTGGGCCCTTTCTTCCTTCTTTAGGAAGGTGTTATCATGTTCATTGCCTTCAGTGTACTTTTGAATGTCCTCTTTAATTTCTTGGTTTGCCCATTCATTTTTCAGTAGGATGGTCTTTAGTCTACAAATATTTGTTACCTCTCAACATTTTTTCTTGTGGCTGATTTTGAGTTTCATAGCATTGTGGCCTGAAAATATGACAGTATGACCTCAATCTTTTTGTACTTGTTGAAGGCTGATATGTGTCCCAGTATGTGATCTATTCTGGAGAACATTCCATGTGCACTGGAGAAGAATGTGTATTCCTCTGCTTTAGGATGAAATGTTCTGAATATGTCTGTTAAGTCCATCTGGTCCAGTGTGTAATTCAGAGCTATTGTTTCCTTGTTGATTTTCTGTTTAGGTGATCTATCCATTGCTGTATGTGGGGCATTGAAAGTCCCCTACTATTATGGTATTATTATCAATGAGTTTCTTTGTATTTGTGATTAATCATTTAAATATTTGGGTGCTGCCACATTTGAAGCATAAATATTTACAATTGTTAGGTCTTCTTGGTGGATAGACCCTTTAAGTATGATACAATGCCTTTCATCTCTCAGTACACACTTTATTTTACAGTCTAGATTGTTTGATATAAGCACAGCTACTTTGACTTTCTTTTGTTGACCATTAGCGTGATAGACCGTTCTCCATGCCCCTACTTTGAATCTGAAAGTGTCCTCTGGTCTAAAGTGGGTCTCTTGTAAATAGAGTATAGATGGATATTATCTGTTGCTTTTGGTCTTTTTTTTTTTTTTTTTTGTCTTTTCTTCTCTCAGAGAGTCCCCCTTAAAATTTCTTGCAGGACTGGTTTAGTTTAGTGGTCATGAACTCCTTCAATTTTCATGTGTCTGGGAAACTTTTAATCTCTCCTTCTGTTTGAGAGCCTTCCTGGATAAAGAATTCTTGGCTGCATATTTTTCTGATTTAGCACATTGAATATATACTGCCACTCCTTTCTGACCTGCCAGATTTCTGTAGATAGGTCTGCTGCAAACCTGCTCTGTCTTCCCTTATTGGTTAAGAATGTTTTCCCCTTGCTGCTTTCATGATTCTTTCCTTACTTGAGTATTTTGTGAATGTGACTAATATATGCCTTGTTGATGGTTGTTTTTTGTTGAATCTAATGGGAGTCCTCCGTGCTTCCTGGATTTTGCAGTCTTTGTCTTTCCCCAGGTTGGGAAAGTGTTCTGCTATGATTTGCTCACATGACCCATCTACCCCTTTTTCTATCACTGCCTCTTCTGGGACCCCTATGATTCTGATGTTGTTCCTTTTTAATGATCACTGTTTTATCTAATTCTTAAATCATCCTCTTTTGCTTAGTTTTTCTCTCTTTTTCCACTTCATTATTCTCCATAAGTTTGTCCTCTACCATGATTTGCAGCTCTGCCTCATCGATCCTTGCCACTATGGCATCGATTGGAAATTGCAGCTCAGTTATAGCATTTTTAATTTCATCCTGACTAGCTTTTACTTCTTTTCCCTCTGCAGAAAGGGATTCTAATCTATTTTCAACCCTGGCTAGTATTCTTATTATCACAATTCTAAATTCTGGTTCAGATATCTTCCTTGTATCTGTATTGATTAAATACCTGGCTGTTGTTTCTTCCTGCACTTTCTTTTGGGGTGAATTCCTTCCTTCCTTCATTTTGAAGGAGGAAAGATAATTATAAGGGAAAAAAATAAAATTAAAAAATTAAAAACAACACACACACACAAAACTCAAATAAGTGATGCTAGATCCTAGGTGTGTTTTGGTCTGGGTGTTGAAAGGAGCTTGGTAGGTTAGTGAAAAAAGGGAAAAAGAAAAAGAAAAGGAAAACGTTTGGAAATTTCAAAAAATGAATACAATGAAATAGAATAATGATATAAGTAATGAAATGATGTAAGTAAAATATAACTTGAAAAAATTTACCAAAACATAAAAAATGTAGTAGAAAAATATTAAGAAAAATATTTTTAAGAAAAATTGAAAATAAAAATAATTTTTTTCTCATTCTGAATTTAAGAAAAAGAAAAGGAAAAGAAAAAAAAGAAAAATGAATAGATGGGTCAGATAACAGACTGAAATACGACTGAAATTACATCATTTCCCCCTAGAATTCAAACTATGAAGCACTTTATAGTCTGTAAACTAAGCAGGTTTAGAGACTTGTGGTTTTCCTGAAGAGGGAGGTTGGCCCCCGTTGGGCGAGACTTGCTGTAATGGCTCCATTTTCCATTAGATGGCGCTGCTTAGCTTAATGGTGTGAGTTGTTGTAGCGCGTGTGTGTAGGCGCATGCATGGGAGGGGTGAAAAGGTGTCACCCAGCTACCCAGTCTCTAGTATTGGAAGTCTGTTCCCCTGGACCAGCAGTGGCGCACCCCTGCTTTGTCTCTGGCTTCCATCCACTCCCCACTTTTACACTGTCCATGACCAAGTCGTCAGGTTACGAGGCAGCACCTCCTTCCTGAGTTTTACCTCAGATGCGTCTGTGTTTCCCCAACTTTTCACCCTGAGAAAATGTGACTTTGACCCATTCTGACCCTCTACGGTAGGGTCTCATCGAGGAGTGGGTGGGTGCTGATCTTATCCAGGAACGTTGGTGGGACTGTCCTGCCAATGCTGGACAGTCCAATGCCAATGCTGCAGCTGGGTGCCAGCCCGCCCCCCAAAAAGTTCATGTGATCCTGTATCAGCAGCATTTCAGGGATTTGGCAAATCACAACGCACATCTGGAGCCAGGCTTCACCCTTAAGGACCTTGTTTCAGCACCATTGAATGTGGTTGTTCTCTGGGGTCTGCTGGGACCTTTACCTGTGTGGTGGCCTCACAGCCTTAACCAGATATCCTCCCAGCAGGGGAATTGCCTCTCCCAAGGACCCTCAGACCTTGCTATCTGCTATTGGGGATTCACCCTTCCCACCAGCGCACCACCAGGTATGAAGCTGCTGCAGAGCCTCAGACTCGGTGCTCCCCTTGTTCATAGAGTTTTAATGGAATTTAAACCCTCTCCTTTCTCCTTCCTCCCTGTTTGTTCAGTCTCTGCAGCTGTTTCCACCTTTCCACTTTCTCTCCAGCTGCTTTTGGGGTGGAGGAGTGTTTTTCCCCATATTCTCTCCCCACCTCCATCTTCTCTCCACAGCCAAAACAGCTGCCTGCCCTCCGGGGCTTCTTTTCCCCCCAATTCACCTCTCCGCACCGCACCACGTACCTACTACGTTGTGGTTCAGGTTATGCAGATTGTTGTGTTCATCCTCAAATCAGTTTTCTAGATGTGCAGGATGATTTGTTGATCTGGCTGTATTTCATGGACAGGAAATGGGGGGAAAAATTCCATGCTGTTCCACCATCTTGTCCCCTCGCTGTATTTTTTATTGCTAAGTTAATTCTGTTGTGAGCCAAGATCAAACATTGTTTGACTTTGGTCCTTCTAAGTTTGTTCAGGTATGTCTTATGACCCTTTCCCATGAATATGTGTACTTGAAAAGTAGTGTTACTTTGGATACAATATTCTATCAATGTCATTTAGGAGCGACTGGGTGTTTCAGTGTGTTGAGCTTCTGACTTCAGGTCAGATCATGATATCGTGGTTCATGGGTTCCAGCCCCACACTGGGCTCTGTGCTGACAGCTCAGAGCCTGGAGCCTGCTTCTGATTCTGTGTCTCTCTTTCTCTCTGCTCCTCCTGCTCATGTTCTATCTCTTTCTCCCTCTCTCAAAAATAAAGAAACATTAAAAATTTTTTATAAGGGTCATTTATATCCAGTTGGTTGATGGTATTTTTCAGTTCTAGATTCTGACCAATTTTTAAGGTTTGTTGTTAGGTACAAAAACCTTTAGCATTGTTCTATCTTCTCGATGAATTAACTCTTTATCAATATATAATGTCTCTTCTCTTCCTGAGTGATTTTCTTTGCTTTGAAATCTAGTTTGTCTGATGTTAAGGTAGACATTCTAGCTTCCTTTTCATTAGTCTTTGCATTTTGTATCTTTCACATCCTTTTTCCCTACAGTGTGCATATCATTATATTTAAAATAAGTTTGCTCTGGAAAGCATGCAATTTTGTCAGGCTCTGTTCAATATTTTTTTCAATATTTGTCTATTGTTGAGATTAGATCATTTCTATTGACCTATCTTCAATTCTACTAACTCTTCTATTATCTCTGTTTTTCTATAGAGCCCTTTAGATGACTTTTGTCCTGGTTATATATTTTTCAGTTCTAAAATTTTAATTTGGTTATTTTTTATCTCCATATTTTTGCTGACACAACTCTAATGTTTAACTTAAGTGTTTGCAATTGCCCATTTGTATATTTTATGAGTTGTTTTAAAGTCTCTGTCAGATAATGCCAACATTTATTTCACCTCCTTATTATTATCTTTTGATTATGGTTTCTCATGTGTGTTGTGGTTGTTTCTTCATAAGCTGAGTAGCTTTTTATTGTAATATGGACTTCTTAAATATTTTGTTATGAGACTGCAATTTTGTATTAACCTAATGGAGAATGTTGATGTTTTAGTTTTAGCAGCAGCTGACCTTGTTAGCTTTAAAGTATAAGTTCCAATTTGACTGTGATGGGCTGTGGGTCTAATGACAGTTACGTTATCAAAGCTTTGGAAGTACTGTTCAGATTTGTCCCATGTATGTGACAGTCTTGGACCTGGGCATACCTCTACTCATTAGGTCCATTCTCAAGTCTTTGTTATGCTAATAAGGATCGGATCTACATGTGCAGGTGCAAGGTGGGGGAGAACCTTGAGTTCATGAACAACTTTATGGAGTTACTTTTCTAACTCTTCCCTATTTCCCATAGCCCAGTACTTTTCCAATTCCCTGGGCCTGCCTTTTATTTTTATTTCTCTGGCCAGAAGCTGCCTATATCTATGATTCCACCATGTCTGGTGCCAATCTTTAGGAGGACACATAGAATGAAATCTCACAAGATGACCATCGTTTATTGAGTGATTGAATAATTGAATAATTGTTACTAGGATAATGTTACAGAGCTTATTAAATGTAGCCCTCTTGACTCTATTTCTCCAAAGGCATTAACGTAATAGCTATAAGACCCTAAATGGGATGTGAGGCATTTGCCCACATTGCAGAATTTACAAATGAAATGTGTCATGACCAGTTTTATGACCTTGAAACCCCTACCGGAAACCCCTTGCTCACAAGAAGATGAAAGGATAAGGAGAGATGGGTGAGTAGTTTCCTTAGAGAAAGCTCTTGCCGTTTCATGAGGCCAAATTTAGAAGTGATGGGGCTGCTAACTACGAAAATGGCTTTTGTCAAACCACTTGGAGAACTTGAAATGCATGCCATTCAGTGTACCATGACGTTGGTGCCTGGTTCATGCCTAGGAGAGCTAACGTGGTATATGTCAATGTTAGAAGTGGCTGAATTTGCAGAGTTTGACCACGTATGCATCAGTACATCCTATACCCCAGATGTTAGCCACATGGGAGAGTGAGCTTGGAGCTTTTTAGTTCTACTCTTTTGAGAGTGAATACATTTTAACAGGAAGAGTCTACGTAGTGTGAACTGATGGAAAATTAGGCAATGAAAAAGGAATAGGGAGTCACAGGGAGTGCATTTCACTGATTCCAGAGCCTCTCTTTCTAACCACTAAGCTAATTTATAGCACTTGCCTGTGTTAAGGTAAGCCTAGGTATAAAGGACCAATTGGAGAAGATATGGGAGGAAGGCAAGTTGTTTTATGATGGAAATCCATAAATGTTTTAGGAGCAGTCTAATGATTTTTGAAAGCCACCACTGAAACTGTGTGAGTGGATAATAAAAGGCTTACTAATCAGAGACTTTTTAATGGTCTCTTTGTTTCTTTGAAAAGTTTAATGATTTAATCTAATAAATCTGGTTCCTTATCTTTAATGCCAGGGTATTAGATCAGAAGAATTTTAAGTTTCTTACAATTTTTTAAGTCCATTATGTTGTGAATATATAATGGCAAGTGAAGACATCTATGAATTGAAACTTAATAGACAAAAGGAGAGAAAGGTACTTAGAACATATTTGCAATAGAAACATAAATACAGAAATCTGGAAATAGAGAAACTATACATATAAATAGATGGTATATATGTTTTGTGTTATAGAGTAAGTTGGCACTGTTTCAAGAAAGTGTAAAACATACTTATTTGAGATATGGTTTTGTCCCAAATGGATATTATTTTGTAAATATATTTGGAACATACAATTCTCTTCCCCAAATAAATTATAGATCATCTTATGTAAAAATCGAGCACACAGATCAAAAGGATGACTCAAGGTTCTGCACCTTGAGCAAGCTACAACACCTGTGGCCTGACTGTGTGGGACAGCACAGATTATCATGTATCCACTTCAAAAGAGTTAGCCTTGACAATGATTTGACTTCCCTTTAGCCAAAGTGTTGGTGTCATGGGACGTTCATGGCTTTAAAGTGGAGAGAGCCAAATTTACTCAAAACTACATTAGTGGAGCACCGGGTAGCTCAGTTGGTTGAGTGTCCAACTTCTGCTCAGGTCTTGTTCTCGCGGTTCGGAAGTTCAAGCCCTGTGTAGGGCTCTTTAATGACAGCTCGGAGCCTGGAGCCTGCTTAGGATTCTGTCTCCCTCTCATCTCTCCATCTCCCCCACTCATGCTCTGTCTCTGTCTCTCTCTCTCAAAAACAAATAAGCAATAAAAAAAACTTTAAACCCTCTAAATTATCTCTAATATGTCTTAAGTCAGAGAAATCACTTTACATTTCTGAGCTTCAATATATTCAAGAGCAAAAAATAATTATAACAATACAGTCCTCACATTGTATAATTGAGGATTAATAATAGGCATTCTATTAAATTGGTTTGATTTTCAGAGTAGATGAGTTTAGATATGATTTACAAACTTTTAAAAAGTCATTATAATAAAAGTCATTATTATAAGTATTTCTCTTTATAGAATATAAAATGGTACCATACTTTATAAGAATATACTTTCTTAGGGCTATTTATATGGTACTTTATATTGAATCAAAGTGCTTGAATTCAACAGAAAGTGTAAGCTATCTGGTGTCCTTCTGGAAAGGCGGCAGAGTGAATATCAGGTGACTACTTGTCATAATTTTGTTTCTAAAACGGATATGAACTTTAATTAAGTCTCCTACTTTGCTCATCTGAAAAACAGAAATCAAACTATTTTATTACTATATATTCCTCACTGGAAAATATTTTTTTCATGACAGAAGTGATAATGATTATTTCTATAATTATCACGACAAAGGTTTTCTTTTCAAGAAAACTGTATGCTTGTCAGTTCTCCTTTGACATGTGTACTCCATTCCAAAAAGTGTAAGAAGTTTACAGCATTCATCTAAACATTTAGAAAGAGCAACAAGAAAAAAAATTCAGAGGGGCAATCTAATTATCATCAGCAGCTGTAACCTGTTGCCTTCAATGCTGGAACTACAAGATAGTTGCTTTCACCAAATGTTCAAGCATTTAAAAGGCTTCTTTTATCTTTTCTTGGGATACAAACGCAAATTACAGGGTAGAAGCTCTATGTAGGATATAAATGTGTTTTCTACCACATAGAAAAAAATCTTAACCCATCTCCAGTGAGCTTTGAAACTTCTGAATTATGAGGCCCCTCATCTCTCAAAAAATTAATCTCATCTCCTAGAGATGGAGATGTCAAGTACTTCACACCATGTGGTTTCCTTTTCTCTATCATATATTATTTTTCTAAAGTTTATTTATTTATCTTGAGAGAGAGAAAGAGAGAGAGGAGCAGAGAGGCAGAAAGAAAATCCCAAGTAGGCTCCATGTTCAGTGCAGAGTTCATTCTCATGACCTAAAATCATGACCTGAGCTGAAATCAAGAGTTGGATGCTTAACCGACTGATCCACTCAGGTGCCCCTATATCATTTTTTTTTAAGTTTATAGTTTATTGTCAAGTTGGTTTCCATATAACACACACTGCTCTTCCCCACAAGTGCCCTCCTCCATGACCATCACTCCCTTTCCCCTTTCCCCTCCCACTTCAGCCCTCAGTTTGTTTTCAGTACTCAAGAGTCTCTCCTGATTTGCCTCCCTCCCTCTCCCTAACTCTCCCCCCCCCC